>NW_028254246.1:0-161887 GCF_964263255.1 Lissotriton vulgaris | reverse complement strand
ACCCCATAAACTAAAAGCGTGTGCAAGAACTTCAAACACAGGCTTCTCAAATTTCTCCCATGAACTCTTATTTCCAAACCCTATGTCTTCACGAATAAAGGCGCTACTATAAGTGACTTTGGGCCATATGTAGGTAGCTTAATAGCGTGTTCAAGAACTTCAAACACAGGTTTCTCAAATTTCTCCCATGAACCCTTATTTCCACCCCCTATGTCTTCACGAATGAAGGCGATACCATAAGTGACCTTGGGCCACATGTAGGTAGCTTAATACCGGTCGGCAACGGCCGAAAATCGGTAAATTTCCTGTTACCGACCGGTATTTAGCTTTTTCTAATGTAGGTAGCTGGTCTTAAGTATAGGGTAATTTACCGAATCAGTAATTTAAGGAATCAGTAAATTACCGGTAAATTACCGAATTCTTAAAATACAGAATCGGTAAATTACCGAATCCTTAAATCCTATGTAGGGACCACTCAAGTGAGTGCATTTTTGATTTAAGGATACGCTATTTACCACCAACTGCAAGTTGGTGGTAAATATTGAATACCTTTAAGAAAGCAATTTTGTGCTTTTTAAAAGTCCTTAGGGCATGTATGTGCGCCACATGTGCACAAATGCACGATTCAGGGCTGCAACAGGGTGTCAATGTGACACCCTGCCACCCTTGAATATGCTCCCCCTATTACCGATTCAGTATTTACCGAATCGGAAATAGTGAATGGCTTCCCATTCATTCCTATGGGCCTCCAGGCCGATAGGAATGAATGGCAATTACCGAATCTGTAAATAACAAATCGGTAATACCGAATATTACCAATTCTGTAAAATTTACCGAATTTTCGACTACATACTATTTATTGATTCTTAAATACAGAATCGGTAAAATTCAGTATTTAAGAATCCGTAAATAGAGATTACCTACATAAGGCCCCATATCTTTTGCATTAAAAGACCAGCACAATGAAGGAAAGCCCTTTGCTCTCTGCTCTGGATCACTGCATCCACTAAAGCCCCACACAGTCTCAGACTCTCTGCAACTTCCTCTATTGTTGGCCGAGCAGAGGCAACCATCTCCCTTAATAATAATGGGATTATCCTCATCCAAGCATCTGAACGCAGCCTAGAATTACTTGATTCAATTTTCCTCTCATCAAACTCTCTGTGATGAATACGTTTCCTCCCTGACCCAAGCTCATCCTAGCCCTTTAGTCATCCCACGGGTACCTCGTTCTGTATCCTCCCCTCTCCCCACTACTTGTATTGTTTCACCCCTTTCCCCTCCTCCCTATCCACCTTCGTCAGATTACCCAACAGCATTCATTTACCATTACCCTTGCAGCTTGTTTCAACCAACATTTTTCATCATAATAACCTAAGCCCGCATCACAGCCCTAGAGCAGCGACCACTGAAATACCCTGACTCTATACTAACACCTTCACCTCATCTCTGGCCCTTACCTCTGAACATTTATTTTATTTAGTTTTATAAAGCGCAAATAAGACCCATGAGGGTATCAGAGCGCTTTACAATATACAGTTATTAAATATTAGATGGTTGAGGTAGTAAACATACATTCGGTATTCGCCAATCAGTACAAAAGAGGTTGATAGTAGTGTATGGATAGCATAGGTGACTAGTAGTCAAAAAAAGAATGATCCGCGAGGGAATCAGAACTAAGCATGGCCGAAATTTGCAAATTCGCGGATTTCCCTGAGAAATCACAAAAAAAATCTGAGAATTCGTGAATTTTCCCATGAAATAACGGATTTTTTGTGATTTGCCCTGGAGTACTTTCTACTGGCTAATCCAGTAAGTGCTCCCTCATTGGGTAAATGTATAGTGCTTTTACTACACTGCGATTTAGAAAATGGGGTGGTGATGAACTACACTGCAGCTGCGTAAAGGGCCAGAAGATGTGTCTCCAGTGACCATGTGTGCCTGTAACACAGGCACAGGCACACATGGTCACTGGAGACACATCTTCTGGCCCTTTACGTAGCTACAGTGTAGTAAAAGCACTATGGGGCAGATTTACAAGCCGCTTGCGCCTCTTTTGCGCCACAGTTGCATCACTTTTGTGACGCAGCGGCAGCACAAAAGATGCGCCATGGTGCTGGGTATTAACAACGTGACGCATCTGAGAGATGCGTCACGTTGTAAAGCCCTGCGCCATCAGGAGGCATTCCGGCGCAGGAGAGGGCGTTTCTGCGCAGGAACGCCTCCTAAAAGTGGCTGAGTGAAATCTACAAGATTTCACTCAGTCACTTTTAGGCCAATGCTTCGTCAAAACCTTGCGCCTGCTTAAAGCAGGCACAAGTCTTGACGCAGCATTGGGGAAATAGGGCCCCCCAGAGTATTGCTGGAGCTGCGTCGCCCTTGCGACGCAGCTCCAGCAATGCTCTGCTTTTACGGCACAGATGCGTGACTCATCTGTGCCGTTTTTGCCACATGGTGCGCCGCATTGTAAATGCGGCGCACCATGGGTGGCGGAGCTGCGGCGCACAATAACTGGCGCATCCCTGGGGATGCACCAGTTATTGTAAATATGCCCATATACATTTAGCCAACGAGGGAGCACTTACTGATTAGACAGTAGAAAGTACTCCAGTTGAGTAAAGGTATTGCACAAAAAGGTGGCTTCTTCGTGGACAAACACCCAGGGCGGGATTCATTCTGCCCCCTGTTAGACTCGTTTTTTGTGCCCTTCTGCCCTCTGTTAGACTCGTTTTTCCCTTGTTTTTCTGCCCTTCTGCCCCCTGTTAGACTCGTTTTTTGTGCCCTTCTGCCCTCTGTTAGACTCGTTTTTCCCTTGTTTTTCTGCCCTTCTGCACCCTGTTAGACTCGTTTTTTGTGCCCTTCTGCCCTCTATTAGACTCATTTTTCCCTTGTTTTTCTGCCCTTCTGCCCTCTGTTAGACTCGTTTTTTTTGTGCCCTTCTGCCCTCTGTTATTCCCTTGTTTTTGTGCCCTTCTGCCCTCTGTTAGACACGTTTTTTGTGCCCTTCTGCCCTCTATTAGACTCGTTTTTGTGCCTTTCTGCCCCCTGTTAGACTCGTTTTTTGTGCCCTTCTGCCCTCTGTTAGACTCGTTTTCCCCTTGTTTTTCTGCCCTTCTGTCCTCTGTTAGACTGTTTTTTTCTGCCCTTCTGCCCTCGGTTAGACTCGTTTTTCCCTTGTTTTTCTGCCCTTCTGCCCTTGGTTAGACTGCTTTTTGTGCCTTTCTGCCCTCTGCATCACCACATCATCACTCAGCGCGACCCCATCATCACTCAGCACCACCACATTATTACTCAGCACCACCACATTATCACTCAGCACCACCACAGCACCACCACAGCATCACTCAGCACCACCACAGCACCACTCAGTACCACTAAAGCATCACTCAGCACCACCACAGCATCACTCAGCACCACCACATTATCACTCAGCACCACCACAGCACCACTCTGCACCACCACAGCACCACTCAGCGCCACCACAGCATCACTCAGCGTCACCACAGCATCACTCAGCACCACCACATTATCACTCAGCACCACCACAGCACCACTCAGCACTACGACAGCATCACTCAGCACCACCACAGCATCCCTCAGCACCACCACAGCACCAATCAGCACCACTACAGCACCACTCAGCGCCACCACAGCATCACTCAGCATCACCACAGCATCACTCAGCACCACCACATTATCACTCAGCACCACCACAGCACCACTCAGCACCATAAAAGCATCACTCAGCACCACCACAGCATCACTTAGCACCACCACAGCAACACTCAGCACCACCCCAGCATCACTCAGCACCATCCCAGTATTACTCAGCACCACCACACCACCACTCAGCACCACCCCAGCATCAATCTGCGCAACCATTCAACAACAACTGGTTCAAATATGTTCTCTCAATGTTTCAAGCTTTATTACAAATGTCACAAAAGATGTTAATATTTCACTTCTGTTCTTGGATTTTCGTCACAATAAAATACACTGAACATAATCTTCACAAAAGTTATTTACAAAAGTTTAAGCTATTGCCATTATAAATTAAAATCACTTTTATTTAAGTATTAATTATTTAAACAAATTAAAAGCCATTGTAATTTGTAATATCAATACATCTAAGTCACGTAAATACAAAACATGTTGCATTACAAATGCTATAGTTGTCACATTTGAGAAAGTTATAACTATTGGCATTGTAAATGACAAAGCTATTAATTTAGCAATTTTCAAAACCAACATATAAATAAAAAAAATTGTCATTTACAAGACCAATAGCTCAAACGTTCCTAATGCGAGACCTATTGCATTGCAAATGCTTGTTTTTATATCTGTCAGTGCTTCCTGTTGAGGTTTAATTTTCATGACAGGCGCCTCATTGCCTACTTGTAACTATTCTCTGACCCTGCTTCAAAGGTAAGAGCAGGGTCAGAGAATAGTTGCAAGTAGGCAACGAGGCGCCAGGAAGCACTTACAGGCTTACAGCAACAGGTGCCCAAGTTGAAGTTAATTTCTTTGTAACCCTTTTGTAAAAGATTACAAAAAATTAGCTTCAACTTTTGCACCTGCTGCTGTAACCCTGTTAGTGCTTGGCTGAAAATTCGTGGATTCGCGGATTTTACCGCGATTTTGCGAGATTTGCGGATTGAGAAATTGCTGAAAATCCGCAAATTTCGCGAGCGGAACGAATTTTCAGCCCATGCTTAATCAGAACGCTTCACAATACACAGTTATTTACCATTAGGTGGTTGAAGTAGTAAATATACATTCGGTATTCGCCTTCAATTCAAAAGATGTAGGCAATAATATATGGATCGCACAGGTGACTAGAGGTCAAGATAGAATTAAAGTCTTAGGATGTGAAATTGTTTATTAGAAGCATTTTTACTTCTTTTTTGAAGGAGGTAAAGGAAGAGATTCCATGTACCACTGGAGGTAGGGAGTTCCAAATCTTCAGTGCAATCCCTGGGAATGCTCTGCAGCCTGTTCTCTTTTTATGGTAGAATTGTGGTTTAAGTAGTAGTGAGCTCACACTTCGCAGTTGTCTGCATCCTCCCGATCGCACTAGCTTTAGAGCTACGTAACTGGGGGTATTGCTATGCGGGGCTTTATGGATCATGCAAGCTATCTTTAGGTGTATTCTTGCCTCGTAGGGCAGCCAGTTCAGAACTTGCAAGGTCAGAGAGATGTAGTTATTTCTTTTAGTTCCTGATACCAGTTTGGCCGCAGCGTTAAGCGATGCCCTCAGCGGGTCGGACAGTATTTGGGGAGAACGCATAGAGTGGTGCTTCCATAGTCTATTCTTGGTAGCACTAGGGCTTGTATTACCATTTTTAAGTTGGTCTGTGGGAGGAAGGGTTAAAGTTTCCTTAGTATACTCATCTGGTGATTAGCTCCCTTGGTGGCATTAGTGATTTGTGCCTGCATGTTCAGGTGTTTGTCCATGGTGACTCCCAGGGACTTTGCGGAGTCAATGATGTGCGGAGCACAATCAAAGGAAGTTAGATGTTTTAACCATAAGTCTATCTTGGGTGTGTGATTGGGTGGGGAGATGAGGAGGAATTCCGTTTTTTTGGTGTTAAGCAAGAGGTGGTTGCCAGTGAGCCAACATTGAGTATTCTGTGGAATAGCGTTGAGGGAGAGGAAGTCTTCTGGTGAGGAGATTCTCATATACAGTTGGGCGTCGTCCGCATATAGGTGATATAGAATGTTCGCCGAGTTCAATGCGTTTGCCAGGGGCTCCATGAGTAGATTAAAAAGAATGGGTGAAAGTGCTGAGCCCCTGCTGTCAGCACGGATGCATCTGTGACACCCTTTCTGGACCAAACACTGACACTTGCTATCTCGGAACCCCCTAACATGACCAATAACATGGCGCCTATCGACTCATCAATCAGTTTATGAGTCCCACACCCCCACTCCTAAATCATGACTCAATCTCTATTCCCCCCTCCCCTGGTTCTCCCAACGCAGCTTCTCCCTAACACCATAAACCGGAGCAGTCTCACCTGGCCTCCTGGCCAACATCACGACCTCTTGTTCCCACATTACTAATGACGCCAAACTCACTGAGATCTCTCAGGAGCTTCATCAACTTACGACTGAGGTTCGAAGCCTAATATCCCTCACCTCTGAGCTCGCTAATTGTTGGTGTCCCACCGGGCCGATGGGTAACAATAGACCCTCCCGTTAGCAATCCAAGAGTCAAGTCAAGTCAAACCAGCTTTATTCGGTGTAAAATATACAACCATAAAGCATACTAGACAGAAGGTACTATATACACATAAATAAAAACAGTTCTCAAATATTTACATCTTTAAAAAAACAGTATTTCATAACAGGCATTACATCTTTATTCAATATATAGTACTCTGATAATTATCAGTGCAAAAATCACACATGTACAAAACGAGCATTTTTGAGCAAAATCCTAACACATAACAAAAGGGGAAGAAAAGGGGAAGAAAAAAAATGATTCATAAACATACTTGAGATTAGGATAATAGATTATATCAACATTATGGAATAGTGACACAACTAAAGGCAGTCATCAGTTTTTTCAGATATTAATGCATCCAGATGTGACAAATCCTTTCTTTTCCTAATCGCCCTTTGTATAAAATTAATAACACAATAAACAGTTTTGACATTATCCATAGTACATAAAAAGTTAAAACCGTGTTTATAATGGAAACGCCTATTGGTTAAAAAAGTGGTTTTATAAAAATTCTCTGGATATCTTTATAAAAGGTACAAAACAGTAAGAAGTGCATAGTGGACTGGGGGGGTCTTTCCATCACACGGGCAGTTTGGTGAAATATAGGACCATTTTTCCTTACTTGAGAATGCTTTTATAAAATGTAGTGTCCCAAATCTTAGCCTTGTTAAGTAGAATTAATGCAGAGTGTTTCTTACCAGAGTTAAATATGTTTGTAATCCCACCACAGAGGGGATCCAATAACAATCACGTTAGACGGATGTCACCCCGCACATCCAATGGGATCTCAGCAATCGCATCGTTTCCTCATTTGACCTGGAAGACAATTCCCTACCCCCACGCCTCCACTCGTCACATCAGGTTAAAAGATACTCAATCGGACAACAATATTTACTCCCTCCTCCTTCAGTCAAATCCACATAGAGATGCTACGGTACCAATTCCTACTTCAAGCAAATTCCCATCACTCAGATTGCCTCCGCTGTCGCCATATCCCACCTGAAATGTACTTATGATCTTGATCTTATAGTCCTGACTGAAAATTGGCTAAATTACTCCTTCACACCATCGTTCGACTTTCTAGCAACGCCCAGATACAACATCATCAGATTAGATAGACGAAACAGACCTGGTGGAGGTAACCCCTGTACTCTCTGCAATAATCTCTCTATGAAGCAAGCACAAAATGTTACTCTCATCTTGTGTGAATATCTAGGCATCGATATCCTGTGTACAGATAGGCCTCGATACAAACTCCATGCGTTTTACCACCCTCCAGGAGATAACCTCCCCTCCATTGAACAAATTAAGGAAATCATCACCACCAACTCCAGTGTATACTGCACCCAAATCTTCCTTGGTGACTTCAACCTCTACTGGAATGACCCTATGACCAATCAGTGATTAGCCTAAAAACCTTCATAGCTGACCTAAACTTGATCCAATTATGCGAAAGTCCTACCCAGAACCTGGAAACGATATTGGATCTAATTATCTCTAAAGCTAATTCCATTCAACTTGAATCTATCATTCCATGTGATTGGACAGACCATCACTGCATCACTTTGCTCATGGCTGAATCGCTGTCCTAATAAAAGGTTCAAATAAAAGAAAACATACACTGGAAAAAGAACCTTTGAAACATAAACCTGAATGAACTGACATCAATCAGCAATTATATCCTTCCCCCTCCCGAAGACATGTCAGATGTCCAGGACCTTACTGATCATTACACTAATTCAATGACAAACATTCTCGACTCTATGGCACCCCTCCAGCTAAAAAGAGTACCCACAAAAGACTCCGAGCCTTGGTACAATGGTAATCTAAACGCTGAAAGATGCAATCTAAGATTGAGTGAAGCGTCATGGAGATTCTCCTCCTCGCTTGAACACCTCCAGCAAGTGAGATCTCTAAGAATCGTTTACAACAAACACATACATAGCTCAAAAGCAAACGACTTTAGGAAATAGCTAAACAATGCCAGGAATAGACCTAAAAACTGTTTGAACTTGTTAAATTGCAATCTAACAGGCAGCCCCAACCTGCTTTCTGGGTTTAATTATTGAGTCTTAGATAGTTCTCTACCATCCATGCAGCTAAGGCCTGCATGCAGCTTTCAAAATTTGCTGCTGAAGCTTCAACACTCTCAGTGATGGTAATCATGATCTGAGTGTCATCAGCATAGGATAACACTTCTAGGCCAAAAGATCTTACAACCCTGGCAAGCGGGGCTACATAAAGGTTAAAAGGGTGGGGCTCAAAGAGGATCCCTGGGGAACTCCACAAAACAGACGTTTAGGAGCAGAAAGGAATTGACCCATCGAACTCTTTGAGCCTGTTCCGTAAGGAAAGATGTAAACAAATTAAGGGCAGAGCACTCAATCCCTATTTCCCGGAGCCTCCCAGCCAATCTAAGGGGAGAGATGGTATCGAAGGCTGCCGTTAGGTCCAGAAGGGTCAGTAGGGTGGTGTGTCCTGCATCGACCTGTTGTTGAAGGTTGTTAAAAACAACGGTTAATGCCTTCTCTGTACTGTGCTCACTTCTGAACCCTTGTTGCGAGCCATCGAGCAACTGATGGTCCTCCAGATAGGTGCTAAGATGGAGGATCAGGTGTTTCTCAAAGATTTTAGCTGGGACGGGCAACAGGAAATGAAACTGTTGTTCTTTAGTTCTGCCAGATCCAGAGAGGGATTCTTTAGCAGGCAGTGGGATACTGGCCAGAAGTAATAACGACATTAAGAACTATGGTCAAAGATGGAACAATAGCCTCCATTCTTAGTTTCAGGATCTTCAGGGGACAGGGCTCCATAGGGGAGCCAGATCTAACTCCACTTAAGATCCGCTCCTTGTCTTCTTGAAGTATAGAGGGAAAGGTGCTGAAGCGGCAATCCTTTGGAGGAGCTACCAGAGAATCCGAAGGACAATCGGCCTTTGACCCTCCGACATTGGATATCTCCAGGGAGGAATATATGTCCTTGATTTTGTCATAAAAAAGCATGTCTTTTTATCACGTAGCTCCTGGGAGACCTCGGTGTTGGCAGAGGGCAAGGGGGCTAGGAGGGAATTAATCACAGTGAAGAGTTCCCTCTAGGATTTGATGTATTCCGTCATCTTGGAATAGTAGATAACCTTTTCCTCATTAATAGCTAGCCTATATTCCTTCAATCTGAGTTTATGCAGGTCCCTTTCGGCTGGGATAAGCTCACGGCGCCATATTCTTTACTGCTGTCGGCATACCTGCCTAAGGTTTCTCAACCTTTCGGTGAACCAGGGCGCCGAAGGGCGTTTTCTGGCCACATAATGCTCCTTAAGAGGGGCAAGAGAGTCCATAGCCGCGAAGATCTAGTTAGAAAAATCATCATAAATTGAGTTAAAATCCAGGTGGGGGAGACAGAAATAATTGCTAAGCTTAATTAGAAGACTCTCCTTATTTATGTGGCTAAGTGTCTTGACAGGCTTTTTGGCTCTATTTCGGAGTGATAAAGACTTTAAGCTTGCTCACACCTATAGGCTGTATTCTTCCCTTTTAAGCCCTTTCTTCCAGACCTAGAAGAGGATAGCTGCTTTATATGATGATAGATCCCTTACTCTAATCCATCTATTGCCTATTGGCTTTGCCTTTCATTATTTTGCCTATAGTAGAGGGTGGATCCTGTGGTCCTGACTTTATATTACACATTAGTATGGTTTGTGTAGGTACTCTGACAGAGCTAAGGGTTATTTCATCCTTCTCAGGCCTACAAGGCCCAGAACTAGAGAGACTCCATTTTGCTTTCTATCCCTGCAGAGCTGAGATGCTTGAAGGGGAAAGGTAATGTTTATAGTTCAGGCTGTTGACTGCTAGGGGAAAACCAGCCAGGACTGGTTCTTATCCGAGGAATGTGTTTGTCTCATGGGCCCAGACGTAACATGCAGATGCGCACTGCGGCTGCGCAAGGGGCCCTGGGGCTGGCACAGGAATGCGGTGGGAGGCAGCCCTCTGTTGGAAATTTCCATGAGAGAAGAGCATTCTATATTAGTGAAGTGCAGAGGCGGAGTCAGTTAGTCGAGTTGAGCTGGAGTGGTAGAAGCAGTTGAGTTGAATTGGAGGAGCGGAGAGTGTTGGTAGAGTTGGAGGAGTGGAGTTGCAGGAGGAGAAGAGACAGAAGATGCTTGGAACAGAGAGAAGACAAACAGACAGTCAGTGAGCTGGAACTGAAGGAAGCAGTCAGAAGCAGTTACTTATCAGGAGGAGTTGTGAATAGCTGGAGTCTGAAGTAATGCCTTTTAGAAGAGACTGAAGTTATATCGTGGATTAATCTGTGGGAGCAGCTGGAGTTAATTGGACATTGGCACAGAGACATTTAAACAGAGTGAAAAAGCTAGTGGAATGAACGATTATCAGAGCGGCAAAAACCATTAGATTGAAGTTGGAAGGTGGAGAGAGTCCGTGGGGGAGGAGTCCAGTGCAAAGTGATCAGCGCAGATGTGTGTGCAAGAGTACAGGAGAGAATCTAAGACGAGCTAAGGCACAGACGAGAGAGGAGCCCAGATGACAGCTAGAGCAAGACTTCATACTCCCAAGGTGACCTCGTTCCTTACTTTATAAATATTAACCTTGTCCTTATACTGTGTGCCTAATCCTTTTCTTTCAGCGGTGTGTTAAAGTTCCTGTTAGTTATAGAGACCCCGCAGATCTGTGTATGTATCTATTCCCCTCTTACTTGTCAGACTATGTGTTATAGTGCAGTATTATATTGTTGATATTGTTATAATAAAGATACCCCAGTTCTTAGTGAACCAGTGTGCATGTGTTGTTCTTAAGATAGAGCTAACCTTTCTTCTAACCAGATGCTGTGTAGCAACTGATGGATCAAAAGGGAGTAGGAGCGCTTAAATCAGGGAATAACTCTTGCATACAGTGTGTATATCTCTTGTCCCTACACAGTGAAGGTAACCTTGTCTCCTAGTCAGGTATTACTGTTTGAACAGATGCTACCCCTGATCAGGTAAGTGTTAACTGAATAATTAGGGAGAGAGAGGAGCCCTTGAACTGAAAGATAATTGATATACTAAGTAATTCGGCCATCCCATAATATTATTGTAGTAGCGAACCCCTAGTGAATAGTGAGAGAGACTTCCCAACATAGAGAGAGAGCTGAAGGTATTCATAGGAAAGTGGTCGTCATTAGTAAGTGGCGTTAGTGAGAGCACTGATTGTGGTCAGTGTGTAGATCTGCCGGATTGCAGATCGGATTGTAAGTGAGTGAGCACCGGGGGGATACGGTGTTTAGGTCCGCCGGATTGTGGACCGGATAAACAGAGAGCACTGGGGCTGCAGCCCAGTGTGAATGGCACGCCGGATTGCGTGTCGAGTGAGCACTGAGGGTGAACAGTGTGTATGGCACGCCAGATTGTGTGTCGAGTGAGCACTGATGGTAATCAGTGTGTAATGGTAAATAATCAGAACTGCCCCAGGGTAGATTAGTCTGGACCCATGTGGTCGCAAGACTATGAGGTATGAGTGTGGTGTAGGGCATGGATGTCCTTAGTAATCAGTGAGTATTCTTAGTATCCCTATAGATTTAGTGGTGTTTCTGATGATATGAGCTTGTATATTGCGAGTTCCCCATCCTCAGGTAGGTACCCAGGTGCCTGGATAGATGGGTCCTGAGGAGGGAGGTGGTTACGTTCTGGCTGGGTTGGAGGGGCTCTCAGGAGCTGATCCCATCTGGTCTAGAACCCGGTCGTTACACTAAGGTTTCTCTTCATCTCCACCCTGTTCTTAAAATTAAGATCTGGGTGGGATTCTGCAATTGGCAGAAAAAATGGAATGGGATTATTCACCTCTATCCTAGGATCATTCGAAAAGATCCCATCCAGAATGTGTCCTGCCGTATGAGAGGGGCTCCTCACCAGTTGAGTAAGGCCGCAGGAGTCCATAGTTTCCAGAGCACAGTGTTTTTTCCAAATGGAAGTTAAAATCACCCAAAAGAGTGACATTGGATCTAGCCAAATATGGCTCAATTCAATTGCTGAAGTTCTGATTAAACATTCCTCTGGGTAGGGGAACAAAACTACCAATGGGTAGGATCTTCAAGGAGAAGAATAGGGCCTGATAGGGATCTGATGAAGAGGTGAGGACCTCAGTGAAGCACGAGAAGGTGTCTTTATAAAGTAGTCACAACCCCCCTCCGCCCCCCCCATCCTTCCTTCCCTATCAAGTCTGGACAGAGCATACCCTGAGGGGATGGTGTAGTGGGCTGAATAACCTGAAGGACACCGGTCACAGTTGAAATAAAATAGGCGTTTATTGTCACAAGCAGTGTAGAAAAGATAATGACCCCAGCCACAGCTGACTGCACGCTCTTCAAACTCATCTCCTCGCCTCGGCGCTCATCCTGGAACCTTCACAGCTGTGACATTCTAAATGACGTCACTAGCGGTGTGTTCCAAGGTGATTGCAGGGGCGAAGGTGCAAAGGTGTGGCAAGACTTCCCCCCCGGGGAGGAAGATACCACACATTCCCCTCCTCTACACAATGCAAGAATACAACAGGTAATAGAAAACAGGGGAATATAGTTGCAAACTACTAGGTAACATATTGCTCCAGGTACTTCGGGAGATTAACCACCCTGTGGCTAGCTCTGAGGAAAGGGTAGGATTCCCCAGTACACCCCCTCTCGGGGAGGTCACCCTTCATCAGGGAATTGTCCTCTCTCTCAGCACTATTGTCCTCGTCCTCTTGAGAGGTATGATAACTTACAACTCTTCCTAGGTTCCAAATTTTCCCCTCCTGTGTTTTAACAGCATTTTTGAACAATTTCACAATTTTTGTGAGCCTAGTGAATTCGGACCAGTTTGCCCTGCCTGTCGGTGCTTTGATTTTAACCACATCTCCTACCTTGAACCCTGCCTCTTTGACGGAGTGTAGTTTGTCAAACCTGATCTTCCTGTCCAACATAGCTTTACGTTCCCTGTCCTGCCTTAATGTCTCTCTGGAGGGTCCTGTCCACCCTTTGTGCCACTCTATCCACCCCGGTGCTAACTTCGTGTTGGGTCTTCTCGCCCGGAATAGTTCAAAGGGCGTGGCACCAGTTGTCTGATGGGGGGTCAGCCGGTCGGACTCCAAGCGTTGCCCTACCTCCTCCTTCCAATTTAACCCACTGGCCCTAGCTAACTGGATGCTCTCCTTGAGGGTTTTGTTGAACCGCTCGACCATCCCATTGGTCTCAGGGTGGTACAGTGCGCAGCGCTTGTGTTTGATCCCATTTTTCTCGAGGAATTCTTCATCTCCTTTGAGCAGAGTTGCACTCCATTGTCAGTCAACAGGCTGCTAGGTAGACCTTCCCCGAGGAATAGTTCTTGCAGAAATTCAATGGTCACCTTGGTAGTGATCTCGGACACCATCTTCACCTCTGGCCACCTTGAATAGAGATCCATAAGCACCAAAATGTAAGGGGTGCGAAGCTCACCCGACAGAGGGCCTACAATGTCCAGTGCCACCTCTACCCAAGGACACACCGGGGGTGGCCTACACTGAATGGGAGGTGTGTGCTGCTTCAACACTTTGTCCCTGGTTGAACACGGTATGCAGTCTCTTATTTTCCTCTCGATTTCATTATCCATGTTGGGCCACCAGTAGTCTGCCCTCATCCTCTGTTTAGTCTTTGTGATCCCCAGGTGTCCTTCATGGGCCAAATCGACTAGGCACTCTCTCAGTGTTTCAGGTGGAATTAATCTTGTGCCCCGGAACAGACCCTAATCTGTGATTGACAATTCAATCCTGACCATCCAGAACGGACGTAGCGTCTCACTCTGTTTGTCTTTGTCTTTCCCCGTTTCTTTGACCCTTTCACACACCTCCTTCAAAAACTCATCAATTCTCAGGGCCTCCTTCCAGCTTTCCTCTCCAACGGCCCCCTGGGTGATTACACACACTTTTTCCGCTTGCATCTCGTCTTTGTCGTCATTATCTACCTCGCCTACATCCACTTCCTCTTTTGTTTCTCCTTTGAGGCGTGAGAGACAGTTGGCTGCAAGATTCCTTGTTCCCGGCACATATTCGACATTGCAGGTGTACTCCTGCAGGTTTACGACCCAGCGCCTGATTCTACTCGAAATCGTGTCAAGCCCTTTCCTGTTGAACATTTGACTAACGGCTTGTGGTCTGTTCTCAGATTGAACTTGGCTCCCCAGATAAAGTCTCGGAATTTGTTCATTGCCCAGTGTAATGCTAGTGCCTCCTTCTCTATCACCGAGTAGTTTACCTCAGCCTTACGAAGGGATCTTGACGCGAAAGCTATAGTTTTTTCTCCACGCTCTCCCACCTGCATGAGAACTGCTCCCAGGCCTTTTGAGCTCGCGTCCGTGGTCAATACTGTCTTCCTCTTCGGTATGAATGATTTGAGGCTTGGAGCTTCAGCTAGTGCTTTTTTACGTCTTCAAATTCTTTCTGGCACTCTTCGCTCCAACTGAACCTTACGCCCTTCTTTGGCAAAAGTCGTATAGCATAAGTTCTGCCAGCAAAATTCTGTACAAACTTGCTGTAGAACTCCAGCAGTCCCATAAATGATTTTATCTCTTCTTTGATCTTGGGAGGAACTAAGCTGGTTATGGTGTTTTGGAGTTCAGCCGAATTCCCTCTGCTGTCACTTTGTACCCTAAGAAGTCTTTCTCTCCACAGCCAATTCTGCACTTTTCTTTCTTCACTGTGAGACCCTGCTCTCTGAATCTCTCCAGTACTTGCCTCAATCTGGTCTCATGTTGCTTGTTGTTTACGCCAAAGATAAGCACGTCGTCCTGATAGCAAAAGACCCCTGGGATGCCCCTAAGGATACTGCTCATGATTCTCTGAAATACTGCTGCATCCGAGACTAGGCCGAACGGCATTCGTTTGAATTTGTGGCTCCCATCAGTGTGACAAACGCTGTTAGTTCTTGCGAGTCTTCATGAAGCTTAACCTGAAAGTAGGCCAAGGTCAAGTCAAGCGTCGAAAATACTTTTGCTCCTGCCAACATGCTCATCATTTGCAAGATATTTGGGAGTGGGAACTTGTCAACAATGACCTCTTTGTTTAGAGCCCTGAGGTCGATGCATAGTCGGACTGATCCATCTTTTTTTCTTGCTGAGACGATGGGCGCCAGCCATTCTGTAGCCTCCACTGGTCCAATGACCCCTATGTTGCACAGTTTCTTCAATTCTTCCCTCACGACCTCCTGAATAGCTATGGGAAGGCTTCTGACTCTTGCTACCACTGGCGCTGCATTCTCCTTCAATTTTATCCTGTGGGAATAGTTTTTTAGGCATCCTAGTTCCCCACTGAACACTTCTTCAAAGTCTTCTTATATCTTCCCCAACATCTCATCTACTTCCTGCACTAATATCTGCGGAGTTCTGTTAAGGTCGAGATATATGCCTAATTCTTTTTGGGCTTGCCACCCCAGTATGTTGTCAACCTCTTTGGAAACGTAAATCTTTACGACTGTCAGTCTGTCCTTGTAGCCTACAGTGCCCCAAAAGTATCCTTTCATGTGGATGGGTTGTCCCCCGTAGCCTCCCGGCCTTACATCCATTTTCATTAATGTAAGCTTCCCTCTAGCCACCTTCTCAAATTCTTTTGCGTTTATTATCGTTATCTTGGAACATGAGTTAAACATCGCCTCTACTCCTGTCTCTTCCAACCATATTGTGTCTTTGAGATTGCTAACCTGTTCGCTTTGTACTTGCAGGACAATTTCATCACACACCCGTGTGGTGTTGTCTTTACCTCGCCTCCTGTAAATAGGACTGCTCCTGCAGCATTGCCTGAAGTGACCTTTTTTACCGCACTTGCTACATGTAGATTTCAAAGCAGGACAATCTTTGTCACTTGCCATATTCCCTTGCTTACCAAACCTGTAGCAGTTTTCTCTAAAACTCCAACCCCCTTTTGTCTTCCTCTGCTCTGTCTTCTGATCCTTTACTGCCAACACACAGTCACTTCCCGCTGTCACTTCACTCACTTTGACCTTACTTTCGCTGTCTTGCTTAAATTCACTAACACATTACATCATGTGCTCTACTTGTTTAGCCACAATGAGTACCTCACCTAGAGGCGGGTCATCTTTTAACCACAACTCTTCTCACACCCGCTCAATCCTGCACGTCAACACAAACTGGTCCCTGATCCTCTCCCCACATGCTCCCCCAAACTTGCATGTAGCTGCCAGCTTGCGTAAATCTGAGACAAATTCCTCTATGGTTTCCCCCTCTTTTTGCCCTCTTTTGCCAAAATGGTATTGCTCCATGATGGTGCTCGGTTTGGGAAGGTAATGTAAGTCTAACTTTTTTAGACTTATTTCAAATTCATTTAATCCCCTCGCTTCATTAGCACTTAATTCCGGAAGGTGTTCTAACACTTCCTGCCCTTCTGCTCCCTGTAGTGCATTAACAAGGTTACCTTCCTTTCTAGGCCTAAGTTTGGTCCACACACAACAGCATAGTTCTGGAAGACCTTCTTCCATTTGCTCCACTTAAGTGTGGGTTCCCCTGGACTGTTTAAAAAGAAGGGGGGGGGGCGTGACATTTTGCATGGTTTATACTTGGCTGGCAGGGTACTCCTTGTGCGACTACAATTACTATAGGTTGGATTCTACCTGGGTAGTGTATTGGTACGGTGTACGGAATCACAATGCTAGTATACAAACAAAACAAAAAACACTAGGGTGTAACCCTGAATCCTCCTTCTTGGTAAACCAGTTCTTTACACAAGGTGACAGATTTAACTACATTCTTCCTGGAGCCCACTAGATGGCACTGTCCCACACTCAACACTTTGTCTGAAAGGGTCTTTCTCACAATAATTCTGTGTTCCTCTTCTCTACCGCAGTTCTAGTACCCCTCAGACAACAGGACTTGCCGGGGACCAGTGAAGCGACCTCCCCAGCCACCACAGGCTACATTCACTGAATGTGAGGTGTACTGTTTTTAGATTCGCCTCCAGCTGCCTCACAACCGCACCACCATTCTAATGCGCTTGCTACTAGGGCGAAGTCCCACACAGGCTCTTGCCAGGCACCCTTCCCTGCCGCGACGTCCTGGAGGTGTTTCACGGAATCCACACAGTCTCTGCGAACCTTTACGACTCCTAAGATGTCGGTCCCAGCTGTCAGCTCTTCACTCTCATCAGCGCGCACTGTCACTGTCCTCACACCTCGCGGCTGCAAAGGGCTGCCTCACCAGATGGGTCTCCCGCCTTCCGCTCACCAAATGCCATTGCCTCAATTAGCTTCCCGCTGCGTACTGCCTCACGAGTGGAGCGCTGACGTCCGCTACTCCTTCACCCAACGCTGGAAGGAAACAAACCCTCTGTGGCCTGCGGTGGCACTCACCGGGGCACGCAGGAGATGGCTGTGCTTTGACCAGGTCTTTACCCACAGTGCACCACCGGTCACTCGTTTGGATATTGTCTCTGCACTTCGCGCCAGACTGCAGCTCCACGGACCCAGCAAAGGTAGTCAGGACCTCCGACACTCGACAGCGACGTCCCAGGGCACCAGCACTAACGTTTCATCTCCCGGTAAGTTTACAAAACCGGTATACTTATTGAGAGTGCCAGGTGCTGCTTAGTTTTTCCTGCCGATGGTTCAGCCTCGTGTTTTACTTCTTTGCGTGTTGGGGTCGCGCCTTTCTTTCCATTTTCGCTCGTATCCCGTCATCGTCGCCAGTGTAGTGGGCTGAATAATCTGAAGGACACCGGTCACAGTTGAAATAAAATAGGCGTTTATTGTCACAAGCAGTGTAGAAAAGACAATGACCCCAGCCACAGCTGACTGCACGCTCTTCAAACTTGTCTTCTCGCCTCGGTGCTCACCCTGGAACCTTCACAGCTGTGACATTCTAAATGACCTCACTAGCGGTGCGTTCCAAGGTGATTGCAGGGGCGAAGGTGCAATGGTGTGGCAAGACTTCCCCCCAGGGAGGAAGATACCACAGATGGCTTCCGCCAGGTCAGGACCTGAACACTCTCTGGCACAGGTTTCAGTAATAAATACCCAATCAGACCTACAGAAGGAGACACAATCAATAAATTTTGCCGTAAATTTAATCTTAGATCTGGCGTTCGTTCACTTTCTAAACGCAGTAGCAGCGCAACAGCATGGCACCTCTAATCAGGGTGAACCACTATCCGCTGCATGTCCTGCCCGGCATGCAGATTAAATAGCTGGACCGGTCAGGAACAACTAGAGCGCTGCACATCGATCTGGGACAGGAAGAGGAGTAGAGCAGCAAGAGTGAAACACTCACTTCCCTCCGCACAATTGGCGAGCCGTGGTGGACCGGGAAAGGAGCACCACAGGACCCCCCCCCCCCCCCCCCCCCGAAATGAAGAAAAAAAGCGGAAGAGGGCCTGGACAGAATGCAGTAATCCCACAAAAGTAAGCAATTAAAATAGTTTTCAAAGATATTCCCTCATTAGAACGCACACAATGATTCAATACAATTTTAAAATCACAGTCACTTTCTAAACTCAGTAGCAGTGCAACAGCGTGGCACCTCTAATCAGGGTGAACCATTATCACGTGGTGTAGAGGAGGAGACAAATGTGATAATAGTTAAGGAACTGCTGGGTAAAACTGACCTACAAAGGAACCAGACCTGCACTACACCCCCCAACATGTACCAGGAAGAATGTGGCTCCATCAGGTGATTATTAGAAGTTTGAAAACAAGAATAGTGCACAGAGGGAGCCAAATGTTGAAGTGAAGAGACAAAAAACAGAGATCAAGAAAGGGCATAGAGAAAGAAGAAACAGGGGAAAAGGAAACGTAGAGTTATAGGAATCCCTACCTGAGAATTCTTTTATTTTTTGTTCCCCCAAGGTTAGCAGACACGCTGCACTGCCTGGTCATCCCAGAAAACCTTGAAAGGAAGTAAAGAAATAATTTTGCATCAGACGACAATCACACTTCATCACATTTTACAAATAACCGTCCTGAACTTCCAAAACAAAAGAATCTCTTGTTCTCTGTAGGCCATTGTGAAGCAACTATCGTTAATGAATAAATAGTTTTTTGGTTCAGCAAGAACCATGATCCCTTAATGGAAAAGGTCTCTGTGAATATGGAGTGCACCCACAGTTTCAGAGAACAAACCCTAACAACCCAGTCCACGTCTTCATAACCCCCATCTTTCCATTTACAGCTCATGAAACTTGCAAATCCAAACAATCTTATTTGCAAAGGTATGTTAAAGTCCTTGTACATAATTCTGCCCACACTTCATAAATCAGTCAACCACACTCTTAGATTCATAGAAAAAATGCTCTCGGAGAGAATGCAATTCAAGTTCAAGCTGATGCAGAGTTTGAATGCTGAGCAATGGAAGCAGCAAGGCATCAATGTGTTGGCGCTTTTTATCAATAAATAATCTAAAGGGATGATGTGGAGGGTCAGTGTCTTATGAGCCATATAGGATGGTGACCCAAGGACTAGGAGTTGGAATAAATCCTTTACGAGACAAAGCTTAGAACATCGGAATGTTGAGATCCACTGAAGACAACGGAGCAGCAGCAGCCTATACAACCTGATATAGGCCCGCTGCTCTCAACATTACAATGTCCTTATACACTTCCTCTTCCTTGCTATTCCTCTGCCTCTCCTAAATATATGGATTGGGCAGGTGAAGGCAGAAGATAGAGCCTGCAGCAGGGCACACAGGAGCCTCCACCCTTCCTCCTCCCGAAGCTCGCAGTGTCACTGGCGTCTCAGTGGGAAGAGGGAGGGTTCTGCTCATCTCCTGCATCTCTCGACTCACCTGAATGATGAAAAGCAGTTTTGCCGAGCCCAGGGAGAACCAGCGGCCGACTTCAGCCTCCTTTCACAGCTATTGTTGTGAATGTTCAACAATTAACCACTGTGGTCCTGCTTGCGGCTGTTAACTGCACTTCCAATCAATCCAGATTCTTTCCTGCAAAATCCCAAGCCTCTTGATTTTTCGTGCAATTTAAATCTGGAGTTAAATACTCTTATGTAAAGCCTGGAAACAAATTAACTCTCGAGCCGCCAAATGTAATATAGAGTCTACTCATTGTGTTTGAATACCAACACCATCCGGTGTATAGTAAATTACACAAGTCATTTTACAAGGTAATTCCCTAGCATAATAACCGGCTCTTAATCACAGTTTAAGTTTCTGGCCATTCATCATTGACCCAATTTGTACGGGAACATTTGCTGGCAGCTTATTAGTTGTTCATTAGAAATGCCTACAACTTGGACTCCTTTCCCAAGAGGGGTGGGTTGGGGGCTCCCGTCAGTCTGACTGTGGAACGGGAGGCACATTTATTGATTAAAAGTGATGCTGGATTCCCATTTACTTCTTCTATAAAAGGGCCGCTCTGGGTGACCTCTAGGACTGCCCCAAGCATGTAATCCTTCTCCCGTCTCAAGCACTGTCATTGTGTCTGATTCATTCCAGTAGAAACTCCAAGTGTAGATGCAAGTTGTGGAAAATCCTTATTAATCACTAAAGGATTTTGTTGAAATCCTAAATTTGGTAAGAATTTGACATTCTATTCTGCACTGGTCTGTGGGACCATCGGGACTGAAGGCATGTTCCAATATATCTGCCTTTGATTCTGCATGCTCGGCACAGAGGCCAGTTGGGCTGGGACCATCGGGACTGAAGGCATGTTCCAATATATCTGCCTTTGATTCTGCATGCTCGGCACAGAGGCCAGTTGGGCTGGGACCATCGGGGCTGAAGGCATGTTCCAATATATCTGCCTTTGATTCTGCATGCTCAGCACAGAGGCCATGTGGGCTGGGACCATCGGGACTGAAGGCATGTTCCAATATATCTGCCTTTGATTCTGCATGCTCGGCACAGAGGCCAGTTGGGCTGTGGGGCCATCGGGACTGAAGGCGTGTTCCAATATATCTGCCTTTGATTCTGCATGCTCGGCACAGAGGCCAGTTGGGCTGTGGGACCATCGGGGCTGAAGGCATGTTCCAATATATCTGCCTTTGATTCTGCATGCTCGGCACAGAGGCCAGTTGGGCTGTGGGACCATCGGGGCTGAAGGCATGTTCCAATATATCTGCCTTTGATTCTGCATCCTCAGCACAGAGGCCAGTTGGGCTGAGACCATCGGGACTGAAGGCGTGTTCCAATATATCTGCCTTTGATTCTGCATGCTCAGCACAGAGGCCAGTTGGGCTGAGACCATCGGGACTGAAGGCATGTTCCAATATATCTGCCTTTGATTCTGCATGCTCAGCACAGAGGTCAGTTGGGCTGGGACCATCGGGACTGAAGGCTTGTTCCAATATATCTGCCTTTGATTCTGCATGCTCAGCACAGAGGCCAGTTGGGCTGTGGGGCCATCGGGACTGAAGGCGTGTTCCAATATATCTGCCTTTGATTCTGCATGCTCGGCACAGAGGCCAGTTGGGCTGGGACCATCGGGACTGAAGGCATGTTCCAATATATCTGCCTTTGATTCTGCATGCTCGGCACAGAGGCCAGTTGGGCTGTGGGGCCATCGGGACTGAAGGCATGCTCCAATATATCTGCCTTTGATTCTGCATGCTCGGCACAGAGGCCAGTTGGGCTGGGACCATCGGGACTGAAGGCATGTTCCAATATATCTGCCTTTGATTCTGCATGCTCGGCACAGAGGCCAGTTGGGCTGGGACCATCGGGGCTGAAGGCATGTTCCAATATATCTGCCTTTGATTCTGCATGCTCAGCACAGAGGCCATGTGGGCTGGGACCATCGGGACTGAAGGCATGTTCCAATATATCTGCCTTTGATTCTGCATGCTCGGCACAGAGGCCAGTTGGGCTGTGGGGCCATCGGGACTGAAGGCGTGTTCCAATATATCTGCCTTTGATTCTGCATGCTCGGCACAGAGGCCAGTTGGGCTGAGACCATCGGGACTGAAGGCGTGTTCCAATATATCTGCCTTTACTTCTGCATGCTCGGCACAGAGGCCAGTTGGGCTGTGGGGCCATCGGGACTGAAGGCATGTTCCAATATATCTGCCTTTGATTCTGCATGCTCGGCACAGAGGCCAGTTGGGCTGTGGGGCCATCGGGACTGAAGGCGTGTTCCAATATATCTGCCTTTGATTCTGCATGCTCGGCACAGAGGCCAGTTGGGCTGTGGGGCCATCGGGACTGAAGGCGTGTTCCAATATATCTGCCTTTGATTCTGCATGCTCGGCACAGAGGCCAGTTGGGCTGTGGGGCCATCGGGACTGAAGGCGTGTTCCAATATATCTGCCTTTGATTCTGCATGCTCGGCACAGAGGCCAGTTGGGCTGTGGGGCCATCGGGACTGAAGGCGTGTTCCAATATATCTGCCTTTGATTCTGCATGCTCGGCACAGAGGCCAGTTGGGCTGTGGGGCCATCGGGACTGAAGGCGTGTTCCAATATATCTGCCTTTGATTCTGCATGCTCGGCACAGAGGCCAGTTGGGCTGTGGGGCCATCGGGACTGAAGGCATGCTCCAATATATCTGCCTTTGATTCTGCATGCTCGGCACGGAGGCCAGTTGGGCTGTGGGGCCATCGGGACTGAAGGCGTGTTCCAATATATCTGCCTTTGATTCTGCATGCTCGGCACAGAGGCCAGTTGGGCTGTGGGGCCATCGGGACTGAAGGCGTGTTCCAATATATCTGCCTTTGATTCTGCATGCTCGGCACAGAGGCCAGTTGGGCTGTGGGGCCATCGGGACTGAAGGCATGTTCCAATATATCTGCCTTTGATTCTGCATGCTCGGCACAGAGGCCAGTTGGGCTGTGGGGCCATCGGGACTGAAGGCGTGTTCCAATATATCTGCCTTTGATTCTGCATGCTCGGCACAGAGGCCAGTTGGGCTGTGGGGCCATCGGGACTGAAGGCGTGTTCCAATATATCTGCCTTTGATTCTGCATGCTCGGCACAGAGGCCAGTTGGGCTGTGGGGCCATCGGGACTGAAGGCGTGTTCCAATATATCTGCCTTTGATTCTGCATGCTCGGCACAGAGGCCAGTTGGGCTGTGGGGCCATCGGGACTGAAGGCATGCTCCAATATATCTGCCTTTGATTCTGCATGCTCGGCACAGAGGCCAGTTGGGCTGTGGGGCCATCGGGGCTGAAGGCTTGTTCCAATATATCTGCCTTTGATTCTGCATGCTCGGCACAGAGGCCAGTTGGGCTGTGGGGCCATCGGGGCTGAAGGCTTGTTCCAATATATCTGCCTTTGATTCTGCATGCTCGGCACAGAGGCCAGTTGGGCTGTGGGGCCATCGGGACTGAAGGCGTGTTCCAATATATCTGCCTTTGATTCTGCATGCTCGGCACAGAGGCCAGTTGGGCTGTGGGGCCATCGGGACTGAAGGCATGTTCCAATATATCTGCCTTTGATTCTGCATGCTCGGCACAGAGGCCAGTTGGGCTGTGGGGCCATCGGGACTGAAGGCGTGTTCCAATATATCTGCCTTTGATTCTGCATGCTCGGCACAGAGGCCAGTTGGGCTGTGGGGCCATCGGGACTGAAGGCGTGTTCCAATATATCTGCCTTTGATTCTGCATGCTCGGCACAGAGGCCAGTTGGGCTGTGGGGCCATCGGGACTGAAGGCGTGTTCCAATATATCTGCCTTTGATTCTGCATGCTCGGCACAGAGGCCAGTTGGGCTGTGGGGCCATCGGGGCTGAAGGCTTGTTCCAATATATCTGCCTTTGATTCTGCATGCTCGGCACAGAGGCCAGTTGGGCTGGGACCATCGGGACTGAAGGCATGCTCCAATATATCTGCCTTTGATTCTGCATGCTCGGCACAGAGGCCAGTTGGGCTGTGGGGCCATCGGGACTGAAGGCGTGTTCCAATATATCTGCCTTTGATTCTGCATGCTCGGCACAGAGGCCAGTTGGGCTGTGGGGCCATCGGGACTGAAGGCATGCTCCAATATATCTGCCTTTGATTCTGCATGCTCGGCACAGAGGCCAGTTGGGCTGTGGGGCCATCGGGACTGAAGGTATGCTCCAATATATCTGCCTTTGATTCTGCATGCTCGGCACAGAGGCCAGTTGGGCTGGGACCATCGGGACTGAAGGCATGCTCCAATATATCTGCCTTTGATTCTGCATGCTCGGCACAGAGGCCAGTTGGGCTGTGGGGCCATCGGGACTGAAGGCGTGTTCCAATATATCTGCCTTTGATTCTGCATGCTCGGCACAGAGGCCAGTTGGGCTGTGGGGCCATCGGGACTGAAGGCGTGTTCCAATATATCTGCCTTTGATTCTGCATGCTCGGCACAGAGGCCAGTTGGGCTGGGACCATCGGGACTGAAGGCATGTTCCAATATATCTGCCTTTGATTCTGCATGCTCGGCACAGAGGCCAGTTGGGCTGTGGGGCCATCGGGACTGAAGGCATGCTCCAATATATCTGCCTTTGATTCTGCATGCTCGGCAGAGAGGCCAGTTGGGCTGGGACCATCGGGACTGAAGGCATGCTCCAATATATCTGCCTTTGATTCTGCATGCTCGGCACAGAGGCCAGTTGGGCTGGGACCATCGGGACTGAAGGCGTGCTCCAATATATCTGCCTTTGATTCTGCATGCCCGGCACAGAGGCCAGTTGGGCTGTGGGGCCATCGGGACTGAAGGCGTGTTCCAATATATCTGCCTTTGATTCTGCATGCTCGGCACATAGGCCAGTTGGGCTGGGACCATCGGGACTGAAGGCATGTTCCAATATATCTGCCTTTGATTCTGCATGCTCGGCACAGAGGCCAGTTGGGCTGTGGGGCCATCGGGACTGAAGGCGTGTTCCAATATATCTGCCTTTGATTCTGCATGCTCGGCACAGAGGCCAGTTGGGCTGGGACCATCGGGACTGAAGGCATGCTCCAATATATCTGCCTTTGATTCTGCATGCTCGGCACAGAGGCCAGTTGGGCTGGGACCATCGGGGCTGAAGGCATGCTCCAGTATATCTGCCTTTGATTCTGCATGCTCGGCACAGAGGCCAGTTGGGCTGTGGGGCCATCGGGACTGAAGGCGTGTTCCAATATATCTGCCTTTGATTCTGCATGCTCGGCACAGAGGCCAGTTGGGCTGTGGGGCCATCGGGACTGAAGGCGTGTTCCAATACATCTGCCTTTGATTCTGCATGCTCGGCACAGAGGCCAGTTGGGCTGGGACCATCGGGACTGAAGGCATGCTCCAATAT
Organism: Lissotriton vulgaris; assembly: GCF_964263255.1. NCBI lineage: Eukaryota > Metazoa > Chordata > Amphibia > Caudata > Salamandridae > Lissotriton > Lissotriton vulgaris. The sequence continues at coordinate 136,472 of NW_028254246.1, read as the reverse complement.
ATCTGCCTTTGATTCTGCATGCTCGGCACAGAGGCCAGTTGGATTGGGACCATCGGGGCTGAAGGCGTGTTCCAATATATCTGCCTTTGATTCTGCATGCTCAGCACAGAGGCCAGTTGGGCTGGGACCATCGGGACTGAAGGCATGCTCCAATATATCTGCCTTTGATTCTGCATGCTCGGCACAGAGGCCAGTTGGGCTGTGGGGCCATCGGGACTGAAGGCGTGTTCCAATATATCTGCCTTTGATTCTGCATGCTCGGCACAGAGGCCAGTTGGGCTGTGGGGCCATCGGGACTGAAGGCGTGTTCCAATATATCTGCCTTTGATTCTGCATGCTCGGCACAGAGGCCAGTTGGGCTGGGACCATCGGGACTGAAGGCATGTTCCAATATATCTGCCTTTGATTCTGCATGCTCGGCACAGAGGCCAGTTGGGCTGTGGGGCCATCGGGACTGAAGGCATGCTCCAATATATCTGCCTTTGATTCTGCATGCTCGGCAGAGAGGCCAGTTGGGCTGGGACCATCGGGACTGAAGGCATGCTCCAATATATCTGCCTTTGATTCTGCATGCTCGGCACAGAGGCCAGTTGGGCTGGGACCATCGGGACTGAAGGCGTGCTCCAATATATCTGCCTTTGATTCTGCATGCCCGGCACAGAGGCCAGTTGGGCTGTGGGGCCATCGGGACTGAAGGCGTGTTCCAATATATCTGCCTTTGATTCTGCATGCTCGGCACATAGGCCAGTTGGGCTGGGACCATCGGGACTGAAGGCATGTTCCAATATATCTGCCTTTGATTCTGCATGCTCGGCACAGAGGCCAGTTGGGCTGTGGGGCCATCGGGACTGAAGGCGTGTTCCAATATATCTGCCTTTGATTCTGCATGCTCGGCACAGAGGCCAGTTGGGCTGGGACCATCGGGACTGAAGGCATGCTCCAATATATCTGCCTTTGATTCTGCATGCTCGGCACAGAGGCCAGTTGGGCTGGGACCATCGGGGCTGAAGGCATGCTCCAATATATCTGCCTTTGATTCTGCATGCTCGGCACAGAGGCCAGTTGGGCTGTGGGGCCATCGGGACTGAAGGCGTGTTCCAATATATCTGCCTTTGATTCTGCATGCTCGGCACAGAGGCCAGTTGGGCTGTGGGGCCATCGGGACTGAAGGCGTGTTCCAATATATCTGCCTTTGATTCTGCATGCTCTGCACAGAGGCCAGTTGGGCTGGGACCATCGGGACTGAAGGCATGCTCCAATATATCTGCCTTAGATTCTGCATGCTCGGCACAGAGGCCAGTTGGATTGGGACCATCGGGGCTGAAGGCGTGTTTCAATATATCTGCCTTTGATTCTGCATGCTCAGCACAGAGGCCAGTTGGGCTGGGACCATCGGGACTGAAGGCATGCTCCAATATATCTGCCTTTGATTCTGCATGCTCGGCACAGAGGCCAGTTGGATTGGGACCATCGGGGCTGAAGGCGTGTTCCAATATATCTGACTTTGATTCTGCATGCTCGGCACAGAGGCCAGTTGGGCTGTGGGACCATCGGGGCTGAAGGCTTGTTCCAATATATCTGCCTTTGATTCTGCATGCTCGGCACGGAGGCCAGTTGGGCTGGGACCATCGGGACTGAAGGCTTGTTCCAATATATCTGCCTTTGATTCTGCATGCTCGGCACAGAGGCCAGTTGGGCTGGGACCATCGGGACTGAAGGCATGTTCCAATATATCTGCCTTTGATTCTGCACTGGGCTGTGGGGCCATCGGGACTGAAGGCATGCTCCAATATATCTGCCTTTGATTCAGCATTCTCGGCACATAGGCCAGTTGGGCTGAGACCATCGGGACTGAAGGCATGTTCCAATATATCTGCCTTTGATTCTGCAGGCTCGGCACAGAGGCCAGTTGAGCTGTGGGGCCATCGGGACTGAAGGCATGTTCCAATATATCTGCCTTTGATTCTGCATGCTCGGCACAGAGGCCAGTTGGGCTGAGACCATCGGGACTGAAGGCGTGTTCCAATATATCTGCCTTTGACTCTGCATGCTCGGCACAGAGACCAGTTGGACTGGGACCATCGGGACTGAAGGCATGCTCCAATATATCTGCCTTTGATTCTGCATGCTCGGCACATAGGCCAGTTGGGCTGGGACCATCGGGATTGAAGGCATGTTCCAATATATCTGCCTTTGATTCTGCAGGCTCGGCACAGAGGCCAGTTGGGCTGGGACCATCGGGGCTGAAGGCGTGTTCCAATATATCTGACTTTGATTCTGCATGCTCAGCACAGAGGCCAGTTGGGCTGGGACCATCGGGGCTGAAGGCATGTTCCAATATATCTGCCTTTGATTCTGCATGCTCAGCACAGAGGCCAGTTGGGCTGGGGCCATCGGGACTGAAGGCGTGTTCCAATATATCTGCCTTTGATTCTGCATGCTCGGCACGGAGGCCAGTTGGGCTGGGACCATCGGGACTGAAGGCTTGTTCCAATATATCTGCCTTTGATTCTGCATGCTCGGCACAGAGGCCAGTTGGGCTGGGACCATCGGGACTGAAGGCATGTTCCAATATATCTGCCTTTGATTCTGCATGCTCAGCACAGAGGCCAGTTGGGCTGGGACCATCGGGACTGAAGGCTTGTTCCAATATATCTGCCTTTGATTCTGCATGCTCGGCACAGAGGCCAGTTGGGCTCTTGGGCCATCGGGACTGAAGGCATGCTCCAATATATCTGCCTTTGATTCTGCATGCTCGGCACAGAGGCCAGTTGGGCTGGGACCATCGGGACTGAAGGCTTGTTCCAATATATCTGCCTTTGATTCTGCATGCTCGGCACAGAGGCCAGTTGGGCTGGGACCATCGGGACTGAAGGCTTGTTCCAATATATCTGCCTTTGATTCTGCATGCTCGGCACAGAGGCCAGTTGGGCTGGGACCATCGGGACTGAAGGCTTGTTCCAATATATCTGCCTTTGATTCTGCATGCTCGGCACAGAGGCCAGTTGGGCTGTGGGGCCATCGGGACTGAAGGCGTGCTCCAATATATCTGCCTTTGATTCTGCATGCTCGGCACAGAGGCCAGTTGGGCTGTGGGGCCATCGGGACTGAAGGCGTGTTCCAATATATCGCCTTTGATTCTGCATGCTCGGCATAGAGGCCAGTTGGGCTGTGGGACCATCGGGACTGAAGGCATGTTCCAATATACCTGCCTTTGATTCTGCATGCTCGGCACGGAGGCCAGTTGGGCTGGGAGCATCGGGACCGAAGGCTTGCTCCAATATATCGCCTTTGATTCTGCATGCTCGGCACAGAGGCCAGTTGGGCTGGGGCCATCGGGACTGAAGGCATGCTCCAATATATCTGCCTTTGATTCTGCATGCTCGGCACAGAGGCCAGTTGGGCTGTGGGGCCATCGGGACTGAAGGCATGTTCCAATATATCTGCCTTTGATTCTGCATGCTCGGCACAGAGGCCAGTTGGGCTGGGACCATCGGGACTGAAGGCTTGTTCCAATATATCTGCCTTTGATTCTGCATGCTCGGCACGGAGGCCAGTTGGGCTGTGGGACCATCGGGGCTAAAGGCATGTTCCAATATATCTGCCTTTGATTCTGCATGCTCGGCACAGAGGCCAGTTGGGCTGGGGCCATCGGGACTGAAGGCATGTTCCAATATATCTGCCTTTGATTCTGCATGCTCGGCACAGAGGCCAGTTGGGCTGGGACCATCGGGACTGAAGGCGTGTTCCAATATATCTGCCTTTGATTCTGCATGCTCGGCACGGAGGCCAGTTGGGCTGTGGGACCATCGGGGCTGAAGGCATGTTCCAATATATCTGCCTTTGATTCTGCATGCTCGGCACAGAGGCCAGTTGGGCTGGGACCATCGGGACTGAAGGCATGTTCCAATATATCTGCCTTTGATTCTGCATGCTCGGCACAGAGGCCAGTTGGGCTGGGACCATCGGGACTGAAGGCATGCTCCAATATATCTGCCTTTGATTCTGCATGCTCAGCACAGAGGCCAGTTGGGCTGGGACCATCGGGACTGAAGGCGTGCTCCAATATATCTGCCTTTGATTCTGCATGCTCAGCACAGAGGCCAGTTGGGCTGGGACCATCGGGACTGAAGGCTTGTTCCAATATATTTGACTTTGATTCTGCATGCTCGGCACAGAGGCCAGTTGGGCTGGGACCATCGGGACTGAAGGCATGTTCCAATATATCTGCCTTTGATTCTGCATGCTCGGCACAGAGGCCAGTTGGGCTGTGGGGCCATCGGGACTGAAGGCATGTTCCAATATATCTGCCTTTGATTCTGCATGCTCGGCACAGAGGCCAGTTGGGCTGTGGAGCCATCGGGACTGAAGGCGTGTTCCAATATATCTGCCTTTGATTCTGCATGCTCGGCACAGAGGCCAGTTGGGCTGTGGGGCCATCGGGACTGAAGGCGTGTTCCAATATATCTGACTTTGATTCTGCATGCTCGGCACGGAGGCCAGTTGGGCTGGGACCATCGGGACTGAAGGCATGTTCCAATATATCTGACTTTGATTCTGCATGCTCGGCACGGAGGCCAGTTGGGCTGGGACCATCGGGACTGAAGGCATGTTCCAATATATCTGCCTTTGATTCTGCATGCTCAGCACAGAGGCCAGTTGGGCTGGGACCATCGGGACTGAAGGCTTGTTCCAATATATCTGCCTTTGATTCTGCATGCTCGGCACAGAGGCCAGTTGGGCTCTGGGGCCATCGGGACTGAAGGCATGCTCCAATATATCTGCCTTTGATTCTGCATGCTCGGCACAGAGGCCAGTTGGGCTGGGACCATCGGGACTGAAGGCTTGTTCCAATATATCTGCCTTTGATTCTGCATGCTCGGCACAGAGGCCAGTTGGGCTGGGACCATCGGGACTGAAGGCTTGTTCCAATATATCTGCCTTTGATTCTGCATGCTCGGCACAGAGGCCAGTTGGGCTGGGACCATCGGGACTGAAGGCTTGTTCCAATATATCTGCCTTTGATTCTGCATGCTCGGCACAGAGGCCAGTTGGGCTGTGGGGCCATCGGGACTGAAGGCGTGCTCCAATATATCTGCCTTTGATTCTGCCTGCTCGGCACAGAGGCCAGTTGGGCTGTGGGGCCATCGGGACTGAAGGCGTGTTCCAATATATCGCCTTTGATTCTGCATGCTCGGCATAGAGGCCAGTTGGGCTGTGGGACCATCGGGACTGAAGGCATGTTCCAATATACCTGCCTTTGATTCTGCATGCTCGGCACGGAGGCCAGTTGGGCTGGGACCATCGGGACCGAAGGCTTGCTCCAATATATCGCCTTTGATTCTGCATGCTCGGCACAGAGGCCAGTTGGGCTGGGGCCATCGGGACTGAAGGCATGCTCCAATATATCTGCCTTTGATTCTGCATGCTCGGCACAGAGGCCAGTTGGGCTGTGGGGCCATCGGGACTGAAGGCATGTTCCAATATATCTGCCTTTGATTCTGCATGCTCGGCACAGAGGCCAGTTGGGCTGGGACCATCGGGACTGAAGGCTTGTTCCAATATATCTGCCTTTGATTCTGCATGCTCGGCACGGAGGCCAGTTGGGCTGTGGGACCATCGGGGCTAAAGGCATGTTCCAATATATCTGCCTTTGATTCTGCATGCTCGGCACAGAGGCCAGTTGGGCTGGGGCCATCGGGACTGAAGGCATGTTCCAATATATCTGCCTTTGATTCTGCATGCTCGGCACAGAGGCCAGTTGGGCTGGGACCATCGGGACTGAAGGCGTGTTCCAATATATCTGCCTTTGATTCTGCATGCTCGGCACGGAGGCCAGTTGGGCTGTGGGACCATCGGGGCTGAAGGCATGTTCCAATATATCTGCCTTTGATTCTGCATGCTCGGCACAGAGGCCAGTTGGGCTGGGACCATCGGGACTGAAGGCATGTTCCAATATATCTGCCTTTGATTCTGCATGCTCGGCACAGAGGCCAGTTGGGCTGGGACCATCGGGACTGAAGGCATGCTCCAATATATCTGCCTTTGATTCTGCATGCTCAGCACAGAGGCCAGTTGGGCTGGGACCATCGGGACTGAAGGCGTGCTCCAATATATCTGCCTTTGATTCTGCATGCTCAGCACAGAGGCCAGTTGGGCTGGGACCATCGGGACTGAAGGCTTGTTCCAATATATCTGACTTTGATTCTGCATGCTCGGCACAGAGGCCAGTTGGGCTGGGACCATCGGGACTGAAGGCATGTTCCAATATATCTGCCTTTGATTCTGCATGCTCGGCACAGAGGCCAGTTGGGCTGTGGGGCCATCGGGACTGAAGGCATGTTCCAATATATCTGCCTTTGATTCTGCATGCTCGGCACAGAGGCCAGTTGGGCTGTGGAGCCATCGGGACTGAAGGCGTGTTCCAATATATCTGCCTTTGATTCTGCATGCTCGGCACAGAGGCCAGTTGGGCTGTGGGGCCATCGGGACTGAAGGCGTGTTCCAATATATCTGACTTTGATTCTGCATGCTCGGCACGGAGGCCAGTTGGGCTGGGACCATCGGGACTGAAGGCATGTTCCAATATATCTGACTTTGATTCTGCATGCTCGGCACGGAGGCCAGTTGGGCTGGGACCATCGGGACTGAAGGCATGTTCCAATATATCTGCCTTTGATTCTGCATGCTCGGCACAGAGGCCAGTTGGATTGGGACCATCGGGACTGAAGGCTTGTTCCAATATATCTGACTTTGATTCTGCATGCTCGGCACAGAGGCCAGTTGGGCTGGGACCATCGGGACTGAAGGCATGTTCCAATATATCTGCCTTTGATTCTGCATGCTCGGCACAGAGGCCAGTTGGGCTGGGACCATCGGGACTGAAGGCTTGTTCCAATATATCTGACTTTGATTCTGCATGCTCGGCACAGAGGCCAGTTGGGCTGGGACCATCGGGACTGAAGGCATGTTCCAATATATCTGACTTTGATTCTGCATGCTCGGCACGGAGGCCAGTTGGGCTGGGACCATCGGGACTGAAGGCTTGTTCCAATATATCTGACTTTGATTCTGCATGCTCGGCACAGAGGCCAGTTGGGCTGGGACCATCGGGACTGAAGGCATGTTCCAATATATCTGACTTTGATTCTGCATGCTCGGCACAGAGGCCAGTTGGGCTGTGGGGCCATCGGGACTGAAGGCATGCTCCAATATATCTGCCTTTAATTCTGCATGCTCGGCACAGAGGCCAGTTGGGCTGTGGGGCCATCGGGACTGAAGGCGTGTTCCAATATATCTGCCTTTGATTCTGCATGCTCGGCACAGAGGCCAGTTGGGCTGTGGGGCCATCAGGACTGAAGGCGTGCTCCAATATATCTGCCTTTGATTCTGCATGCTCGGCACAGAGGCCAGTTGGGCTGTGGGGCCATCGGGGCTGAAGGCATGTTCCAATAGATCTGCCTTTGATTCTGCATGCTCGGCACAGAGGCCAGTTGGGCTGTGGGGCCATCGGGGCTGAAGGCATGTTCCAATAGATCTGCCTTTGATTCTGCATGCTCGGCACAGAGGCCAGTTGGGCTGTGGGGCCATCGGGGCTGAAGGCTTGTTCCAATATATCTGCCTTTGATTCTGCATGCTCAGCACAGAGGCCAGTTGGGCTGGGACCATCGGGACTGAAGGCGTGTTCCAATATATCTGCCTTTGATTCTGCATGCTCGGCACAGAGGCCAGTTGGGCTGTGGGGCCATCGGGACTGAAGGCATGTTCCAATATATCTGCCTTTGATTCTGCATGCTCGGCACAGAGGCCAGTTGGGCTGGGACCATCGGGACCGAAGGCATGTTCCAATTATCTGCCTTTGATTCTGCATGCTCGGCACAGAGACCAGTTGGGCTGTGGGGCCATCGGGACTGAAGGCGTGTTCCAATATATCTGCCTTTGATTCTGCATGCTCGGCACAGAGGCCAGTTGGGCTGTGGGGCCATCGGGACTGAAGGCGTGTTCCAATATATCTGCCTTTGATTCTGCAAGCTCGGTACAGAGGCCAGTTGGGCTGTGGGACCATCGGGGCTGAAGGCATGTTCCAATATATCGCCTTTGATTCTGCATGCTCGGCACAGAGGCCAGTTGGGCTGGGACCATCGGGACTGAAGGCATGTTCCAATATATCTGCCTTTGATTCTGCATGCTCGGCACAGAGGCCAGTTGGGCTGGGACCATCGGGGCTGAAGGCATGTTCCAATATATCTGCCTTTGATTCTGCATGCTCGGCACAGAGGCCAGTTGGGCTGTGGGGCCATCGGGGCTGAAGGCTTGTTCCAATATATCTGCCTTTGATTCTGCATGCTCGGCACAGAGGCCAGTTGGGCTGGGACCATCGGGGCTGAAGGCATGTTCCAATATATCTGCCTTTGATTCTGCATGCTCGGCACAGAGGCCAGTTGGGCTGTGGGGCCATCGGGGCTGAAGGCTTGTTCCAATATATCTGCCTTTGATTCTGCATGCTCGGCACAGAGGCCAGTTGGGCTGTGGGGCCATCGGGACTGAAGGCGTGTTCCAATATATCTGACTTTGATTCTGCATGCTCAGCACAGAGGCCAGTTGGGCTGGGACCATCGGGGCTGAAGGCATGTTCCAATATATCTGCCTTTGATTCTGCATGCTCGGCACAGAGGCCAGTTGGGCTGTGGGGCCATCGGGACTGAAGGCGTGTTCCAATATATCTGCCTTTGATTCTGCATGCTCGGCACAGAGGCCAGTTGGGCTGTGGGGCCATCGGGACTGAAGGCGTGTTCCAATATATCTGCCTTTGATTCTGCATGCTCGGCACAGAGGCCAGTTGGGCTGGGGCCATCGGGACTGAAGGCATGTTCCAATTATCTGCCTTGGATTCTGCATGCTCGGCACAGAGGCCAGTTGGGCTGGGACCATTGACTGTGACATCCCATTCTGGCCATCTGATTCATGTTCCAGTTTCCCAGGTTCCTGCAAACATCGCAAGGAGCATGTCTTATTCTGCACATTATTAGTGTTTGAGGTATTTTAATTGCCACTGCCAGTGAAACCTATACCCTGAGCAGGGCCGGACTGGCCGTAACGGGCTTCAGGTGTTTCCCCGGGGGGGGGGGGGGGCTGGAAGAGTGGGGCCTGATTCTTCAGTGCTGGGAAACGTATTTGTTACTGGAGGCTGGTTTTGCTGTGGTGCTGCTATATCGCCCCCCAGCAATAAAAGAGGCAGGGGGCTGGTCTGTCAAAATTGTCAGGCCTGGTTTGGGTTCCCAGTCTGGCTCTGACCCAGAGGAACAACATTTCCTCCTTGCACATACTGAACATCATTACTCTGCACACCAACGCCGTGCACATCCAAATTCACACCAGCAACAAACCCAGAATACAATCCGTGAGAACCACTTTCGTCACCCGTTTGGAACATTTTTGTCTGAGCGCTTATTATTTTTTCTTTGCTATTTTTCTGCTTAGTAACAAAATTCCCACTACAGAACTTTGCGTAAAACAAAATCTCTTCCGAAATGTTAGTCTGCGGCCCCTCACATTTTGCAGGAAATGTGAACTAACCTCTGGATGCAACGCTAAAAAATGCGCCCTCTTTTACCCGGTCTTTGCCTTTGCAATATTGTCTGTAAATCTGCATTAATCTCTTGTACTATATAATAAAATATTTTGAGGCACTTCGCTCTGTGACTCTTCAGTTGGCCAGTTTACAAGCAACTTACACTCATTCCACAAATCTCTTGGGACAACAATTAACAAACTTAAACTCAGCTCTTGACCACCCCGCCTGGACGAACAGGCCTCATCTCCACTGCATCCCTCCTGGATAGGCCCCACCTCCATTGAAACACCCAAACACAGGACAGGCCTCACCTCCTCTACACCCTCCTGAACAGGCCTCTCCACCCTCTGCACTCCTGGACAGGCCTCACCTACTCTACACTCCCCTGGACAGGCTTCACTCACCTCCTCTGAGCCCCCTGGACAGGCCTTGCTTCCTCTGCATCGCCCCGACAGGTCTCGCCTCCTCTGCACCTACCTCCACACAGGCCTCACCCTCTCTACATCCCATGGACAGTCCTCAGCTCCTCTTCACCTGCTGGACAGGCCTCACCTTCTTTGTGCCTCCCCCTGGACAGGCTTCACCTCTTCTAACCTCCCCCCGACAGGACAGGTCTCACCTCCTCTGCCCCTCCCCCCTCTCCACAGGTCTCACCTCCTTTTCCCCTCACCCCCTCTCCACAGGTCTCACCTTCTCTATACCACCCGGACAGGTCTCACCTAGGCTGCAGAGCAGGCCTTACCTCCTCTGCATCCCTGGGCCGGTCTCACCTCCAGTGCACCCCTGGACAGGCTTCCCCTCCACTGCACCCCCCTGGACAGGCCTCACCTACAATGCAGCTCCCTGGACAGGCCCCACCTCCTCTGCCCCCCTGGACAGGCCTCACCTATTCTGCAGCCTCAAGCTCTGGACAAGCCTCACCTCCTCTGCACTACCCTGGACGGCCTGTAGCACCACCCTTCCCTCTGCATGGCACCACACCACAGAACAGGTCTCCTCTGCACCCCTGGACAGGCCTCACCTCCTCTGCACCCCTGGACAGGCCTCTCCTCCTCTGCACCCCTGGACAAACCTCACTCCTCTGCACCCCTGGACAGGCCTCTCCTCCTCTGCACCCCTTGACAGGCCTCACCTCCTCTGCACCTCTGGACAGGCCTCTCCTCCTCTGCACCCCTGGACAAGCCTCTCCTCCTCTGCACCCCTGGACAAGCCTCTCCTCCTCTGCACCCCTGGACAGGCCTCTCCTCCTCTGCACCCCTGGACAGGCCCCTCCTCCTCTGCCCCTGGACAAGCCTCACCTCCTCTGCCCCTCCCCTGGACAGGCCTCTAGGTGCTTCTCACAGGAGCTCTCAGTGAAGGATTCATATTAAGGACAGAGGAGCCCAGAGTTCATTTTCCCCCATACAGCGCCTCTGACTCTGCCCTGAGCCTCGGGACGCTATGCACAGGGCCCAAATAGAGACACTGTTCCTCTGGACAGGCTTGACCAACCCCCTCGGAGGTTTCCCCTCCTCTCACCTCCACTGCACCCCTGGACAGGCCTCATCTTATGAGAGTAGCAAAAGGGGCCAACTCAACGTCTCCTCTGCACCCCTGGACAGGCCTCACCTCCTCCTCTTCTCACTCAGGCTCATCAGCAGGAAGAGTTGAGCTCTCCTGACATCACCATGAATACCTATGGGGGGGGAAAGGAGGGGGGGAGGGATCTGATCCATGGATTCATAAATTGCAGGCAAGTGAGTCAGCAGCTCTCCTCACGGGGTCGCAGGTCTGGGGTCTGAGGGAGGAGTCTGTGTGGATCTGAAGATGAAGGTAAATGCCGACCAGACAGGGCTCCTTCCTCCTCTGTAGCAGGCTGAACACACTAGGGGAGGTCGGAAGTGATGTCACCGCCGCTGGTGCTGTCTCTGCCACCGCTGACCCGGAAGAGGAAATCCTTCTCTCTTCTATCCAATGTGCAGCTAAGTGGGTTTCATCAGCAGGCGAGGAGCTCCCACAGGTGGCTGCTGACGGAACCGCTTCCTCCTGGCTCCGGCAGTGAATACATTTCACACAAACAAGCATTTACACCTGTAAAGACCTGGGATTTCAGATGTCACAGACGTGAATGCTTTTAAGGGTCAGACAGATCAAGTATAGGGCCTCACACTTGGCTGTTGCTGTGGAAAAGTATTCATAGCTTCACTTCAGATGAGCATCTTCCAAACACTGAAGTAAAGGACTTGAGAGTGTTTACAGAAATGTGACAACTGGAAGTGCCAGTCTGTATTTCAATGAATATATCTGAATTTCAATGAATATATCTGTATTTCATTGAATATATCGGTATTTTAATGAATATATGAATATTTCGGTCAGTTTTGCAATCAAACTGGACAGCTTATTTATTCTTTTAAATAATTCATTTGCAGTCTTTCAAATCCACAACGTGCTAGAAAGCAAAGTAAACAGAGGTAAATACCATGGAGTTTTAAACACCAGATCAAGTACAATGTGGCATAGGTCATTTGGCAAAGCGACAATTGAAGGAACAGCTTATTTCTAATTTTCCTGTGTCTGTGGCTTATTCCTTATATTTGATACGGTTTTATATCCTCGAACAAGACTGAATTGTAGGGTCTAATTAGGTTTTGAGTTTCTGGTTTAAGATCACAACGGTCTCCTAAAATATTAAGATAGCGGTCTCTTCCAGGCTTTGTTGTTTTGTTTACAGTAACCACCATCCTCCCTCAACAAAGATTCACTGACAAAAAATGAAGCAATTTATCTTTGAAACAACTAATTCCTAAGATAGAGATATCAAGTATAAACCAGAAATTTCTCACACAGTTTGCATTGTATCATAAAAATGAGTGGGTATTACTGTTCTGAAGAACAGGGGAGGGGCATTTCCCTACTCGAAAATATTCTACTCCTTCACATAGGCCCTGTGGTACTGAAAATTATGGACCCGTGTCATATACATCGTCGTACCATGACGATTTTGGTATCGGCAGACCGGTAATGGTTCGAATACTATGCACAAGCATTTCTGTCATGTTCGAGTGACGGAATCACCCGGAAATCGGATTTTTCGTCCGGAACCCTCGGGTTCCATTTTGTGATTGGCAGCCATTTTGTGATTGCCCTCACATAAGGCAATGACTAAAGGCCGAAAACGACCTGAAGGACACGTACACCTTTACTGACTCCTCTGTGACCTGGGCAAGCTGACTCCACTGCCTGAAGCCAAACCTGTCCGGCCAGGTTCTTTCCCAGTGGGCGAGATCAGAATCAAGGCACAACATGTCATAAACCGATCATCGCACACAAACCATGCCTAAACTCACACACACCTGTCCCTGTTTCTTCTTTATGACCTGTTTTAAGAGGAGGAGGTGCCCGTTTTTATTAGGGGTCCGCCAATATCTGATGAAAGTTCTGGGCCTTGCCGGGTAATTGATTATGGACTGGACAAACTGAAATGTGGGCTTGTCATCATGACTCTGCTTTTTCTTTGTAACAAAAATATGTGAATGGTTTACTGTAAAATAAGGAATGTTTGCCTGAAGCATATTATTTTGTATATAAGGAGAAGTCTGGCTTTGTAACTTTGAGCAGTCTCCTGAGAACATACATGCTGTTGTACTTCTAGGATACCTGTTACTGGCTGCAGCCAATAAATACGATCTTTGACTTCACCAAGAAGACTGTGTTTCTGTAGTCTGAAACAGGAAGGACTCGAAGTCTTTGGGCGTCCTCCCTGGCACCGCTGGGTTCTTAAAAACCTGGTACTTCAGTTGGCACCCAACGTGGGGCGGTATCAGCGATACCGGTCCAAGCCAGAGGTTCGTGAGGAGCTTCGTGTGAAAATTCTGGAGGAAGTCCGCCACTTCATCGCCCCCTGTATGTCGACGTGGTCCGAAAGTCTTTGCTGCGAGGTTCCCCGCGTCCCGACGGCTACGAAGGACTGCTGCCCTGACTATCGCCCTGTTTTGGACCCTTGATGATTGGTAGAGCGAAACGTTAGACGAGTCTTCTGGTGACGTAATCGATACCTCAGTTAAGTATAAGTGGAGCGCCTCACAGTCCTTAGTTTTGTTTGGTATCCCTTCGAGGATCGCTTTGTTTGAAACTTGCAAGTGCCAAAACCAAAGGACTTGTGTATTCACGAGACTATCGTATTCGATAATCCTTTGAAGTTTGAAGCTAGACTAGGGAGCGAAGATGCCTGGTCTTAGCAGACTTGGGAATTTGTTTTGTCTTAGTTGTAATAGGGATTCCCGATTGGAGGACTCGTGTCCGGTTCCTCCGATTGGAACTCCAACCTACGAACTATATGTGAAACACGGCGTAGGCTCCATTGCATATAATGAAATATGAACCTGTTACACCAGAAAAGATGGTGTTTTAAAATGGCCCCAATACGGTAGTTTTGACACAGAGATTTTGGATAATCTTGAGGTTAAACTTTTTAAGAAGAAAGCTCGGCCGGCAATGTTTGACTCTTTTCGCATATGGCGCAAAGAAGCCAAACAGAAAGAAATAAAATTAGCGAAGAAAAATAAACGAGGTATGTCAATGGTACAAGCTGCTGTCGCGTTTAGGGATAATGAGGAAGAGCAAGAGAGCGAACAAATGCATAGGATTAGGAAATTAGCGATAGATAAGTGCTACCCAGTTTTGCCAACTAAAGAACAGGAAACGAGGAAAGATCTTGAGAAAGATCCATTAATGTCACATCTTTTGAGTGCGCCACCCCCTTATGCACAGAATGCTACGGCACCACCGCCACCAGTTGTGGCCGTACAACCTCCGATTGTTGTGCCACCTGCGATTCCTCCACAGCCAGCTCCTCTTCGGTTGGCCCCTATTCCTCCGGTGCAGCCTCCTCAAGGGCCACCGACTCTGTTACCTGCTCTGCCTTTAACTCCTCCAACACTTCCACCTATTCTTGCTACCTGCCCTACTACTGCTCCTACGTTAACCTTCTCTCAATCCGCTTTATCTCCGGTCTTGTAAACATCTCCTTCTGTTTGACAGAGAATGACAAACACTGTTACTGGTCTTCTTCCTTTTCTTTTCGGGTCGCCCAGTACGACCCCTGATGCAGAACGTAAGCAGTTGCGTAGCCAACTGCCTGACTCAAGAGAGAAAGGAATATTGGACCGCCTGTCGCGTAAATGGGCCACCGGCCCTTTAAGATATGATGTGGAGTCTGTTACGGATATCTCCCATCAATGGGAAGCGCCGAAGCAGAGATATGTTTTCGATAAAGTTTGTACTTTCCTTCGTGAGGAGTGGGAAGATGATGATGTGGGACAAGCTCCTCCTGAGTTGACCAATATACAGTATGAGTTTGCGAAGGGAACTATTGTGGGTTCTTAGGTTGGTAAAGCAGTTGCGACATTGTTGTCATTTAGGAATGAGTCGCCTTCTCAACCGATGTTTGAGCCTGACGCTTCAGCTAGGAGAAAAGCACGACAATATCCAATGAGAGAGGTCCCTCCGGTGTGGAAAGAAGCGGTTGTCGCTGGTGCAGGTAATATTCCACCAGCTGTACCGGCTCATTTCCAGCCTGTATGGGTGCATGTCCCCTGGAAATGCTCTGAAGTCTTAGCTATTAAGCAGTCTTTACCTGACCCGCGCAAAAATCCTGCAGGGTACTATAAAGAGTTGACTCAGACTGTGAGTTCATGTATTATGAATTTGGCGGACATCGACATGTTGTTTGGAAATGTTGTTCCACAACCTATTTGGAGTAAGATTCGTCACACAGATCATGCGCAGGAATTGGGTGAAACATGGGTTAATCTTAAAGATGCCGACAACGGGCAAGTAGGCGGTGCTAAGCCTGACGATTTGATTGCTGAACTCCCTGGTAGAATTATTACTTATATGAAAACTTTAATGCCCGAATTGCGTGTTAATTGGGACAAGTTGTCTGCATGTAAGCAGAAGAAAGATGAGACTGTGTCCGATTTTTTCACACGGTTTGAAGAGACTTTTGTAGATCATAGTGGTTAGGATATGGCTACCGAGGGTGGCCAGAGATTGTTTGTCGACAAATTTGTGCATAATTTGCTTCCTGAATTGTGCAATAATTTGAAGGATTCTGAGAGTGCTTGGGCTGTTTCCACGTCAGCACAGATTCTGGCTACGGCCCAGTACTATGAGAATAGGCGCAAAGATGAGTTAGAGAAAGCGGATAAGAAAACTAAGGAATTGAAAACAAAAGTTCTTCTACAGCAAGCTTATCCACCCCGTACTAATAGTCAGCGTGATTATCAGCAACCTCAGCAATATTCGAGGAACTCGCAAAGAAACGAGTCTTCTCAACAACGTTTACCGTATGGGCCCAATCAGTGTGCGTATTGTAAAGAAGAAGGTCATTTCAAAAGTAGTTGTCCGGTTTTGTTACAGCACACGAATGGTACTTCTGGTGCAAGAGGTCGAGGTGTTCAACAAGCTCCTAGAGGTAGGGGACGTGGAAATTTCCCCCAGAATGCTCGTTCCTTCCCGCCTCAGAATTCAATGAATAGTTTTGACCAGCAGAATAACGCGTCTGGTAGAACGGCTCAGTACTATGCTGATGACTACTATGCGGAAGAAGAGGCTATGAATAATAATGATTGCTAGGACAGCCTTGGACAAAGAGAGGGAGTTGTTTCCGTTCCAGTAGATCAGAGTGGACCTTATGTTGAGGTGATTACATCAGGTGTGTCAGAACCTTTTCTGTTGGATACTGGTGCTACAAAGAGTTCTATAATGCACTCAAAACTCCCTGGCGCACCTTTGTCTGGCGAAATGAATGTTTCAGTAGGTTTTTCTGGCGCCCCGGTTAGGAACCCGATTTCTAGTCCTATGTCCCTTTCTGTTGGGCCTTGTGAATTCGAAGCACTGCTTATTCTTACAACAGGTTGTGGGGAAAACTTTTTGGGATTGGATCTGTTGAAAAGATTATATGCGACTTTGTACTGTTCTCCTTCGGGAGTACAACTTACAATGGGTAAGAAAGTGGTTTCTCCGAAGTATTTGTCGAAGGATAAAATTCCAACAGAATTGTCTTCTCTCCCGGATATTCTTTCCGCTACTGGTCCTAATATGTAGGTCTCTTGGAAATACCACCATATGTTGTGACATTGAAAGCCAATGTTAGAATGCTGCGCATTCCCCAATACAAGATCTCTAGCGAAGGTGAAAAGGCGTTGTTAGCGATCATTTATGATCTGATTGAAAAGGATGTAATTGAAGAGACAAGAGGCAACGTTTGTAACAGTCCTGTTCTGTCTGTTTTGAAGCGTACTGATCCTTCCCAGCCACCTGTTTACAGGTTTGTGATTGATCTTAGGGAGGTCAATAAAATAGTCGTGCCACAATTTCCAGTTGTCCCTGATATCACTGCCCTATGGACTATGATTCCAGCTTCCGCGACTTGGTTCTCGGTGATTGACTTGAAGAATGCTTTCTTCAGCATCCCGATTGCCGAGGAGAGCAGGGATATTTTTGGCTTCAGTTTAGGAGGCCGAAGCTTCCGCTTCAAACGTGCTCCTCAAGGCTACAGTGAAAGTCCATCAATATACAGTCAGGCATTGAAAACACAGCTTGACACGATTGTTTTACCTGACGGCGCTACTCTTATTCAGTACGTCGACGATTTGCTAATCGCTGCAGATACTGAGGAGATTTGTAAGGAAGCCACATTGCCATTGTTGCGTCATTTGTGTGATCTACATCAAAGCCTCCCTTCGAAATTGCAATATTGTCGACAAGAAGGGACCTACTTAGGTCATCTCTTATCGAAGGAGGGGAGGAAACTGACCCCAGAAAGAATTCAGGCAATTGCAAAATTGAGTGTGCCAAGGACACAGAGAGAAGTACGTGCTTTCTTGGGCATTATATCATATTGCAGACAATGGATACCGAATTTTTCCTTATTGGCCAAACCTTTGGTGGCATTAACTTGTAAAGATACACCGAATCCCATTCCGTGGTCTGAAGAGTGTCAGAAAAGTTTTTCCGAATTGCGCAATGCATTGTGTTCGGCTCCTGTGTTGGGTACCCCCGACTACAGTAAGCCCTTTACATTGTATGTCCACGAGAAAGAAGGTTGTGCATTATCAGTTCTGACACAGTCTTTTGGGGACAAACAGCGTCGATGCGCGTATTTTCGTCGACTTTAGATCCGGTAGCTAAGGCGTTGCCGAGTTGCTTGAGAGCCACTGCAGCTGCAGCTGTTTCTATTCGACAGTCTGCTGGGTTAGTGATGAATAACATGTTAATTGTGATGGTCCCGCATGCAGTGGACACTCTGTTAAACAGAACAAAGACACAGCACTTAACTAGTGCTCGATTGTCAGGTTATGAGCTGACACTGTTAGCGAGTCATGTGCACATTAAGAGGTGCAATACGTTGAATCCAGCCACGTTATTGCCGATTTCAGTAGAGATAGATGAGGTTGAAAAGCATGATTGCTGTCTCAGGACAGAAGAAGAAATGAAAGGGAGGATAGATCTTAAAGATACTCCTCTTCCAGAATGTGATGGTACTTTGTAGGTTGATGGTTCGTGTTTCAAGTTGCCGAATGGTGATACGGCTGAAGCATACGCTGTGACGACTTTGCATACGATTGTTGAAGCTGCACGCATCCCACACAATTCAGCGCAAGCAGCAAAGTTGATTGCACTTACAAGAGCATGTGTGTTGGCGAAAGGAAAACGAGTGAATGTGTCCACGGACAGCCAGTATGCATTTGGTGTGGTTCACAGTTTTGGACGATTGTGGAAAGAACTTGGGTTCCTGACTTCGCATGGTGCTAAGATCCAGCATGGTCAATTGGTGAATGAGCTTCTCGAGTCACTGACCTTGCCGTTACAAGTTGCGATTGTGAAATGCAGTGCTCGCAAAAAGGTTACTGATGATGTTGGTCGCGGAAATGCGTTTGCGGACGAAGTCACGAAAGAAAGTGCAAGGAATGTAATGAGTCGAATGTATGTTGCAGGCCCTGCACGATGGGTTTGTGACGTTGGTATGTGTGAAGATACGATTGAGAGTGTGAAATCCATTCAAGCTGAAGCTACAGAGAAAGAATTGAGTGTGTGGAGAGAAAGTACGGGTAAATTGGATGCAAATGGATGTTGGGTTGAATTGTCAGAGCATCAGCGATGGTTGCTACCCGATGCGTATGTGCTTGCAGTGGTGACAATGGCTCATGGAATGGCCCATTTCAGTGTGAAAGGGATCTGTAAGTTGTTGGCTCCAGTATGGCAAAATGCTGGAATCCCTAAGTGTGCAGAGAATGTGGTCAAGAATTGTATGGTGTGTCTGAAATACAATCCTGGTAAGGGTACCCCAACTCCAGCTGGTCATTTTGCGCCTCCAATGTATCTGTTTGAGGTTTTGCAACTAGATTTCATCCACATGGAAAGATGCAACAATTTGAAATACGTACTCGTTGTTGTTTGTGCCTTTTCAAGATGGGTAGAAGCATATCCCTTACAGGATAATACTGCCTTATCCACAGCTAAAGCCCTCGTCAAAGAATTCTTCCGTAGATTCGGAATGCTAAGAATGGTCTGGAGTGATAATGGGTGTGAATTTGTGGGTCGAATGATGAAGAAAGTGTGTGAAGGGCTAGGCATTCAACAAAAGTTCCACGCTGCAAATCACCCCCAATCAGCTGGACTAGTAGAGTGCTATAACGGCACGCTAAAACTGAAACTGGCCAAGATTCAAGCGAGCACCAGTCTTAAGTGGCCTGACGTGCTGCCCTTGGCACTCCTATCAACGAGAATGACAGTTCACTCGCGAATGGGACTTAGTCCTTATGAAATCGTGTTCGGCCGCCCGGCCAACATATGGGGAGTGCCAAGGCCAACCAAATTCAGCGAGATAGAACACCCTGTACTGCTTGATTATTTGTATGAATTGACGGCTAAATTGCGTGTTTTACACCAACAGGTCCACGACACTCTACCTCAGGCCTCTGAAGCTCCAGGACATCCGATCGATCCTAGATCCTGGGTGCTGATTAAAAATTTTCAGCGAACAAAGAATGACCAGCCCCGGTGGACCGGCACTCATCTAGTTCTTCTCTCAACAAGATCAGCTGTTCGAGTGGAAGGGAAGAAACACTGGATCCACGGCATTCATTGTAAGAGGGTCCCACTACCTCTTCCGTACGACCGTAGGGTCCAGGAGGGGATCGCTGACTCTGAAACTGAGACTGTGCCTCGTTTCCTATCTTTTAGCGATGCACGTGTAAAAGGAACAATTTCTGAACAGGAAAGCGACGATATTTTGCAAGAGGCCGTGCCTCCGTCAATTCGATTGAACACTACAAAGCCTGAACTCTTGTTCCAAGACCAGACAGCACCTGGAAGAAACCGTTACAATTTGAGGCCGAGAACTATGACTATGGACAAATGAAATATTTCTTTTTACTTTTTGATTGTGCAGCTCTCTCGTCTGAGAAACTTGCTTATTTTTGTTTTTCGAACCGCCATCCGGTTCTGCTGCTAGGGTCGCGGTTGCCCAAGTCTTTGGAGTGCAGCTGAAGACGTTAGGTCGACAGTTCTGGTCTGTCTAAGGGAGTTGCCCTGGACTGACAGAAGCACTCTTTAGCATAGAACACCCTACCGCCGCGGGCAGCAAATTAGAGAGGATGGAGTTTTTCAAGATGGAGAGACCTGCCAAACAAACGAACTTTAAAGATGAATTGTGTATATATATGACGAAGAAAAGATCTTTGATATTTTGTACTTTCATGTTGCTTGGTGTAATGATGTTTTTAATAGGATATGCTCTATTCACTTTTCAAGTGACATTTGCACCCACTACACAGCCCATGCCTCCTCCTACTGTTTCCTCGCACTCTTTTCACCCTCTGCCTGAACATGAGTCCTCTAGGAGATTAGAGTTTTTTAATAACTCTTTCGTTCAACTCTTACACCAACACCAATTAGTAGTAAACACAACTAACTGCTGGGTGTGTGGTCTTATGCCGCATACGACAGATAAGGGTATCCCAAACCTGGTCTTACCATTTAGCTACAATGGTTCTTTGTGGGCGTTTCAGACAATGTTCATATTCGCCATCGAACCATACCCCCCACGTTCCACAAAAAGTAACTCAAGCAACAAAGCATTGGTAGTAGGAATAGCAAATAAGAGCAGAACAATTGACTCGTACAGAACGATTCCTAGGGATGAGTTGCAAGCTTATGTTAGATGGAACATAACAAAATATGGAGTTGCTTTGAGTGAGAACCAGCAAGCAAAGAGATCCTCCTCGATTTGGATTGTACCCCACCAGGGTCACCTATGTCGGCAAGGTAATGGCAAAAATCCGCGAGCTCAGTTGGGGAAGAGCGTCTGCACTGAAACATATGTTTTTGAATCTCGAAATTCCCCTTCGTTCTTAGCAGCTAAGGGTACTTATTTCATCTGCCATGATAGAGCCTATACATGGTTGCCCCCTGACTTCTCAGGCACATGCTTTGTCTCGTTCTTGTTGCCCCCCACCTACACGGCCACGGCGGATTAC
Organism: Lissotriton vulgaris; assembly: GCF_964263255.1. Classification (NCBI taxonomy): domain Eukaryota; kingdom Metazoa; phylum Chordata; class Amphibia; order Caudata; family Salamandridae; genus Lissotriton; species Lissotriton vulgaris. The sequence goes on along the minus strand of NW_028254246.1, from coordinate 115,373 downwards.
CATAAGACAAGGATAGTTAGAGGTGTCATCAGTAAAGATGTCACTGCCGGACAAGAATTTGGTGATTTTGTAAAAGGTTTTCTGCCGTTTTGTGGGCCTATGGTGAACAGCAGGAACATAAGGCAATTGACAAGGGTGGTTGAATCCACTGTCATCGAAACAGCCGGTGCCCTTAGTAATTTGACTGCTGAGCTCCAGTCGGATCGCCTTATGACTCTTCAGAACAGGGTCGCATTAGACGTCATACTTGCAGACCGAGGTGGGGTATGTAAAGTGATCCAATCGAGTTGCTGCATTTTCATCCCAGACAACGCTCCGACAGTATACCAGGCCATTTCCAAACTGCATAAGATCTCTGAATCCATTCACGTGAATAAAGGAGACTGGTCTTTGATGGGGTGGTTCTGGGAACTGATATCTGCCTGGGGATGGAAGATTCTGATAGTCATTGGGGTGATCGTAGCCATTCTTTTCCTGTTCTGTCTCTGTATACAATGTGCTCCTGCAATATGTGGCCTCTGTGCTACATCGTGTGTAAGAAAACCTGTATGGAGAAACGAACTAAGTAATAGGATGATGCTACAGCAACATCTCAATGACTTTATGAATATAGACCTGGACACAGATTAGCGTGAGTATAGGTTATTGCCTATGTAAGGGCAAAAGGAGGGTCTGTGGTACTGAAAATTCTGGACCTGTGTCATATACATCGTCGTATCACGACGATTTTGGTATCAGCAGACCGGTAATGGTTCGAATACTATGCACAAGCATTTCCGTCATGTTCGAGTGACGGAATCACCCTAAAATCTGATTTTTCATTGGGAACCCTCTGGTTCCATTTTGTGATGGGCAGCCATTTTGTGATTGCCCTCACATAAGGCAATGACTAAGGCTGAAACCACCCTGAAGGACACGTACACCTTTGCTGACTCCGCTGTGACCTGGGCAAGCTAACTCCACTGCCTGAAGCCAAACCTGTTCGGGCAGTTCCTTTCCCAGTGGCCGAGCGAGATCAGAATCAAGGCACAACATGTCATAAACCGATCACCTCACACAAGCAATGCCTAATCTCACACACACCTGTCCCTGTTTCTTCTTTATGACCTGTTTTACGAGGAGGAGTTGCCCGTTTTTATTAGTGGTCCGTCAATATCTGATGAAAGTTCTGGGCCTTGCCGGGTAATTGATTATGGACTGGACAAACTGAAATGTGGGCTTGTTATCATGACTTTGCTTTTTCTTTGTAGCGAAAATATGTGAATGGTTTACCGTAAAATAAGGAATGTTTGCCTGAAGCACAATATTTTGTATATAAGGAGAAGTCTGGCTTTGTAATTTTGAGCAGTCTCCTGAGAACATACATGCTGTTGTACTTCTAGGACACCTGTTACTGGATGCAGCCAATAAATACGATCTTTGACTTCACCAAGAAGACTCTGTGTTTCTGTAGTCTGAAACAGGAAGGACTCAAAGTCTTTGGGTGTTCTCCCTGGCACCGCTGGGTTCTTAAAAACCCGGTACTTCACTCCTCCTCTCCCATGTGGCCCGCCCATCCCATGAGGGATGCATCCGTCACCACTACGTGCTCCGGTTGAAGAAGGGAGAGGGATCTGCCGCTGACCCAATCGCGGTCCGTGAGCCACCACTGCAACTGTCTCGCAGCGCCCTCCGAGATCAGGACGTGGTCAGACAGGTTGCCCACTGAAACTTCAGGTCCCACTGCAGAGCCCGCATCCGCCACCTGGCGTGATGGACCAGTAGGATGCAGGAGGCTATCAGCCCCAGGAGCCGCAGCGTCAACCTGACCGAGACCCGGGATAAAGGCTGAAAGATTGGAATCAGAGCCTGAATATCCCTAACCCGCTGTTTAGGGGGATAAACCGGAAACTGCGCCGATGCAGAGGAGCTTCTGAGAGGGGCACAGGTGAGACTTCGGTATGTTGATGGAGAACCCCAGCAGGTGCAGGAGGTCGGCCGTAGTCTGAAGGTGGGAGACGATTGTCTATGGTGAGCCCCCTTCAACAACCAGTCGTCGAGATAGGGAAGACTGGAACCCCTGATCTGCGCAGATGAGCTGCGACCACCGCCATCACTTTTGTGAACACCCGAGGGGCGCTGGTAAGGCCGAAGGGAAGCACGGTAAACTAAAAGTGCTCGTGGCCTACCGTGAACTGCAGGTAGCGCCGGTGGGCCGGCAGGACGGGGATGTGGAAATACGCGTCCTGCAACTCCAACGCCACCATCCAGTCTCCAGGGTCTAGGGCAGCTAAGACCTGAGCCAATGTCAGCATCTTGAACTTCTCCTTCCGGAGGAAGCTGTTGACGTTCCGGAGGTCCAAGATAGGGCGTAGGCCTCCTTTGTCCTTCTTGGGAACCAGAAAGTAGTGGGAATAACAACCGCACCCTACTTCTGGCCCAGGAATGAGCATGACAGCCCCCTTGGCTAAAAGGGCCATAACTTCCTCTTGCAGAAGTTGCAAGTGATCCCCCGACATGCAGTGGTACTGCGGTGGCATGGCTGGAGGGGTCGCCTCGAAGGAGAGTGAGTAGCCCCTTCGGACGATTTGCAGCACCCACCTGTCCGACGTGATGGCACACCAGTGGAGGTGGTGATGGCGAACCCTGCCTCCTCACTTGCTTCGAATGGGACTGAAATGCCGGACTAGGAAGGCTTTGAGGCAGATGCTGCGAGAGTGGATGTGGACTGACCCTGCCATTGTCCCCCTGCACCGCCACAGCGGTTACCACGTCCACAAAAGCGTTGAGGTTGGTTCTGCGGCCTGTGGCTGGCTGGATGTGTACTGTGCCCCTTCCTTGGCCACAAAAGTTACGAAAAGTGGAAGTTTGCTGGCGCTGGCCTAGGCCCAAGGACTTGGCCGTAGCCCTGGAGTCCTTGAAACGCTCTAGCGCACTATCCGCTTTGCCGAACCCCAGACCCGGTCACGCGAGCGACGGGGGGAGTTGGAAGAGCGATGACGTCTCTTCGACTTCTTTTTCGAATGCCTCGACTTACCGGAGGACTTGGAGCCCGACGAGTAGTGGTAACTCGACGAGGGGCGATAACTGCGGCTCCGCGACCAGTCCCTCGACTTCCTCCTCGACTGGGACCTACAGCGGCATGGAGCTGACTACAGGAGCTCGAGCAGCTTACAGGACCGCTCCTGTTTAGCCTTCGAGGTCAAGGCCTAGCAGTCGAGCACGACTTGTCATCGTGGTCGGGCCCAAGGCAGTAATGGCACCAACGGTGTGGGTCGGTCACCGACATCAGGCGGTGACAGGTATCACGAGGCTTAAACCCAGGCATCCCTATTGGCACTGCGAGTCGAAGTCGACTCAAAAAAGTGATCAAAACAGATCAAAAAGTTAGTAAAAAAATGACTAGAGTACTGCTCTTCCCGGATCTGCGCATGCTGGCGTGGAAAAAGGAAGAACTGATATCAGCGCGCGAGAGCGGAGTCTAAGTACTCCGACGACGTCATCCTGGCGATCATGACGCCGACGACGGACGCGGAGCCGCAGACGACGCTTAGCGATGTGCAGGGGTACTGCTGAGGAAAACTTTCCAGATCCAGCCTTACGCCTGGGGATATTCTAAGGAAAGGAATCTAACACTAACATGTTTCTTTCAGATAAGGGTTTACTTGGTCAGTTTGTACAGCCTTACTAGGACATGTCTTGTAATATCAAAGGAAAGGGACCTCAATCCAGTAGCCCCCGCCTATCCCGTGGCCCCGGAACTGGATTGCACATATAGGCGGGACTGAAACGCGCTTGCTTTGTCCTTTTATGTTTTTTAGACAACAATTCTTTTTTTTGCTTTTTATCTTTTTCCAGTATGACATGATTTAACATAACCAGTAACTTGTTAAGCTGACATTGCAGAGATAAACCAATGCGACTTATATAGCAGATTTGTTTTTAAAAAGGCATCGTTAAGGTAAGGAACACAGCAGCGCATTGTCATTTACTTATTCACATACAAGAAATCACATATAGGCAGCATTCTAATTAACTTTCCATTTTCTCCACTACTCTATTTGTCATTTGTCAAGGCTATGGTTTTGATTTAAAGTCCAAAGGATCACCCGACTTGTTAGAGATCTCTGCTGGCCCTGTGGCGCTCTCTGTCCCTTCAGAGGAGCAGCAGCCATGGTGGCTCCTCTGAAGGCACTGCAGGGGTGGTGAGCGGCTGCCATGTTTCAGGCGACTATTCACCAACTTTTGTGTTTTTCAAAAACAAGCTTTCAAAGCTGGAGTTTGTTTTTAAAAACCAATAACTTATCACCCTCACACCCTTGGAACTTTCTCCCTGATTAATTTTCCCCCAGGAAGTGGGGTTCATTTAAAAAGAAATTCTCATCACGACTGCCAAGTATTCCCTGGTGGTCCTGAATAAAAGAATAATACTTCAGACTGCGTGATCTAAAAAGGAATGGCCGTCCGATGTATTTATTCCGACGCCACCCAAGAAAGGCTGGACACACGCCAATCCGCCAGACTTGCACTAGATCAGGCAGACCATCCGCTTGTTGGACAGGATACTCCACCACTCTTGTGAAGGAGTACCCTGCTCATCAAACTCTAAATCAAGACCTTTTTCTTGTCTGTGCTATGCATGTATCTCTAGGTCTGCTTCATTATGTCCATCAGTCTTTGTATTATCTACGCTTCGAGGTTGCTCACGTCTGTTCCTACCAGCCGCTACAGGAGTAGCTACTTGCCAAAACTCTGTTCCAGCCCTTTGTGAAGAGGGAAGTTCCATCGCCTGCGTGGCCGCAGAGGAGGTGCGAGGCGTGGCTCCGGGACTGCGAGGCTCAGCCTTCAACTACATCAGCTGTTGCCTCTTCCCGTGTGAGCCGCGCCCCCTCCCAGTGCCCGCCCACCAAGCTCTAAAACCTCTCGCGGCCCACACTTCGCGGGTGCCGCTCGCTTCGAGGTTGCTAACGTCTGTTCCTACCAGCCGCTACAGGAGTAGCTACTTGCCAAAACTCTGTTCCAGCCCTCTGTGAAGAGGGAAGTTCCATCGCCTGCGTGGCCGCAGAGGAGGTGCGAGGCGTGGCTCCGGGACTGCGAGGCTCAGCCTTCAACTACATCAGCTGTTGCCTCTTCCCGTGTGAGCCGCGCCCCCTCCCAGTGCCCGCCCACCAAGCTCTATAACCTCTCGCGGCCCCCGCTTCGCGGGAGCCGCTCGCTTCGAGGTTGCTCACGTCTGTTCCTACCAGCCGCTACAGGAGTAGCAACTTGCCAAAACTCTGTTCCAGCCCTTTGTGAAGAGGGAAGTTCCATCGCCTGCGTGGCCGCAGAGGAGGTGCGAGGCGTGGCTCCGGGACTGCGAGGCTCAGCCTTCAACTACATCAGCTGTTGCCTCTTCCCGTGTGAGCCGCGCCCCCTCCCAGTGCCCGCCTCCCCCATCACCTGACAGTGCGATAAAAACAAGAGCATAGACGCGCATCGCTGGACGCGCGCGGGGCGCAGCCCGGGCCAAGGGCGGGCCCGTTGTTGCCCGTTAGTGCCCGATAGAGACCGGACCGGGCCATCTCTCTTTCATCACTGAACCCGCAACCAGGTAACACCATGCCACCAAAAACAAGGAGCTCCACAAAGCCTAAATCCAAACATGCACAGGAGGTAGCACAAGTAACAGGTCCTATCGACCTATTTATCTCGCGGGTACATGAGACAATAAACCAGAGTATAGCCCTGATGGAGAAGAGAGTATCATTAGATCTTATGAGCGCTAATGCGAAGCGTTCCTCTCTAGGCGCCATAGCAAACGCCACCTCTCCCATTCGCCTCAACACACAGAACTGTTCTCTTCCAATGACTCTATCAGTACCAGATACAAATACAGTACCGTCGGTAGTAAACCTCTCCGTCACACAGTCTGAGTCAGATCTCTCCATAACGTTTGACGACTTGGAAACCACCCCTGACCTAGCTGTCTGCCATACTCAAGGGGACGCCCAGCCAAATGAAAACTCGCTCCAACAAGGTGAAAGGGAAGGAGCAATCCCAAGAAAACATCCACTAACAACTGAAGAATTAGTAACCAATTTCCCGTGTTCAGAACACCCGACAACCCACTCAAACTCTACAACGTCCCATAGCATACTATTTCCCCCAGTAACCAATCAACCACACAAGGCAATTTCAAATGACCACTTTGAAAACCAATGTAAAACTTGCAGAGTCACCTCGCAAGTTCTTACTACAACGAAAGACCTATTATTCCAATACCTAAAGCCCATCCAACTCAGCATTAGGAATCTTGAAGCTCAGTTAACCATAATCTCGGCCACCCTTCTAGACACGAACACCCGTATAGAAATAAAAGGGCAGCGGAACGTCTCACAGCCATCTAAAAAACAACATCAAGCACATATACAGAAAACAGCCAAACACACAAATCCAACGTCCCTAGCACAGAAAAACCACAAACAAAACACCCCACCTCCTAATTCGGTAGCCAAAGCGCCCCAACCTCAGAGAGAGAAACCTTCTGCTATATCCATCCAGCAAACAGTAAACGCAGATCCAGTTATGATAGATACTCCAGGTCCAGCGACAAATACAGACACCAGTAGAGCCTGCCCAGAAAAAAGGCCCGAAACCTTTCCATCGAAACCACTGCCCTCTCAACCGACTCCTAAAAACACATCCAAAAAACCTTCAGCAGCTAGACGCCCTGCCCACTTGCCTCCGGAAGCCACCCCATACACAATAGTTCTCACAGGTGTACCAGAGCTAACCGATGACACACCTGAAACTGCATGGTCACTTAAAAACAAGGCCATGCAGTGGTTAAGCATCAATAGACCTCTTGAATCCCACCTATCTGGAGGGATCACTACAGCCCGTAGGGTAGCCTGGATAGGCAAAACTAGAAAAACAATCCGCGGAGACTGCATCATTGTAACATGCAGAGATCCCTCAACAGTGGACTACATCTGTGCCTGGCCTCAGCTTGATAAAAAAGGGGGGATTGATGCTCGACATCTCTCATTCTTCTATCCCCCAGTTAAACAACAACGTAATCCTCCACCCTGGACATGGCACCAGCTCCCTAAAGAACCATGGAACCAGGAGCCATGGTATCAAGTGCCATGGAAACAGACGGAACACTCATATGACTATACAGGTAGGGGTGGACCGAGAGAAAGGCCTAGAGAACGTCAGATGCCCTACTGGCAAGAAAGACCTTATCAAACCTACGAAGGTTGGCAGGGCCTCTCAACCTAAAACCATTTTGCCTGTCTCGAAATGGTCGACTGACCAATCAGGGACAAATCTAGACATCTTAAACCCGATATTTCATTGCAATTAGTGAACGTTAAGCAGCGCCCAATATCTACAGAGTTTCCATACGTTAGATATGAAACCCCATTGCAGGAACCATTTAATATCTTCTCCATTGAATCCGAAAAACCCACTCACGCCTGCCAGGACATATCCAATGCTCCAAAAAAAGCTCCGTTTATCACCTTATCAACAGAAGCTGACACAAATTCGGGAAAGTGCCACCAGCAAGTCGCAGACATTAATGTTTCAGCTGAACGTTCCTGTGTTAAAACACGACAAACACCAGGTATTGCGGCTGCTAACAACCCGACAAAAACAGCACACACCGCGACGGAATCCTCAACCTTGAGATTTGTCATCGCCTATTGGAACATTGCAGGCTTAATTACCAAAATAATCTCTTCTTCATGGCTGGATACAGCAAAGAGCCATCAAATTCTGTGCCTGCAAGAGACCTGGTGTACAACACCACTTCATTTAGCGGGCTACAAAACCTTTTTCACTCAAGCAATATCAGGTAGTATGGGCAGACCAAAAGGCGGACTTACGACCTACATTTCCAATACCCTTCCCCTCACAGTGAAACTGCTAAAGGAAACACCCATCTTTCAAATCATACAAATCACACAGTCAACAGCACCGAAAGGAAATCTACATATATTCATAAATTACTACAATAACTCATGTACTCTGGAATGCTGCTCACACCTAGACGAAATAGTCACATATTTATCCTTATTCCAAAAAACTAACAATAAATCCACAATCTACCTCATCTGGGGTGGCGACTTTAACCTCACACTGTGCCCAAAGCGTAAAAATGGGAACTGCGGGCTACAGGATGAACTTGGAAATCCCATCCCACACTTTGTGCACATGCTAGGTGGCAACAAATTAAACGAAATCCTCTTCACCTTAGATCTTGACTTTCTCAATGAACTAGTCAATCCAGAGCAGGTCTTTCTACCCACCTTTCACGGGCGAGGATGTCTGTCAACCATTGACTACATTTTAGCCTCAAAATCCTATAAAGGGCAACTAAGTAGCTACAAAATTGGGTCTAATCCAATCAGCGACCATTACCCACTTAGTGTGGTAATCCACATGAAACAAGCCGGGACACTCCCTCCAAAAGCCAGTTCCCTTGATCAACAATCGCTGGCTATGAAGAAGCTGAATGGGTACGCAATTAAATGGACTAAGATCGACCCGGAAGAGATGACACAGAGGATTTTCGAAAAAACACACCTCTGGCTAACCAACTGTTTGTCCCCGGAGGCACCCCCAGAATTAATTGTCACCTCTTTTCAAAACATCCAGGAATTAATAAGGGACGAGCTATTCATTAACTCAAAAAATAGGCTCAGACTTCCCTCAACGAGATGGTTTGATGCCGCCTGTCGGAAGGCCCTTACATTCCTCAAAGAAGCCTTACACCAGCAACCGAGAGACCCTCAAAAAATATCCCAAATGAGGAAAAGTTACAATACTGCTCGGAAAAATCGTAAAAAACAGATCAAGCAAGACCTATGGCTTCGACTACATGAGAGTGCATTAAGGAAAGATAACACTGCTTTCTGGCAGACCATAAGATCACCTCTCTTGGCCAACACCAGCGACCCTGACCATCTCGATGTGGCAATAACTGAGGACGACTGGGTCTCTCATTTTTCAAAAATCTTCGGAATACCATCAGATGTCGTACCAACAATTCAAACGTATGCACCCGATCTGGCAAAGAGCAACATCTATCCAATCAATCTACGTTTTACTCTAAATGAGGTCAGAAAGGCAATCAAGGCCTCAAAAACAGGCAAGGCCCCCGGCCCAGACGGGGTCCCCATGGACTTGTTCCTAAACGACGTCGAATTCTGGTCGAAAATAATCACACGGGTCATGGCTGCAGTAGTCTCAACCGGTCTCTTCCCCTCATGGTCAACATCGACACTATTGCCCATCTTTAAAAAAAGGGACCGTAACGACCCTGCGTGCTACAGACGGATCTCCCTTCTGGACTCCACGGGCAAGATTGCAGGTCGAAAACTCCTGGACCGATTACAATCCTGGGCCCGGGAGAATAACATCATTACTGACCTGCAATATGGTTTCCAGAAGGGGCTCGGAACGGTCGAACAGGCCTTAAATCTCGTCCTCCTGGCTGGAAAGTACGCGCGAGCTAAAGGAGGCAACATCTTCCTGGTATATGTAGACTTAAGCGCGGCATTCGACTGCGTACAGCATGCAAAGCTCTGGCAGATCCTAGCACACCTCGGAGTGGATCCACCCATATTAGCCTTCTTAAAAGAGTTATACACCAATGCAGAAGGTCGAGTTCGATTTGGCACCGGCGGTGAACTATCACGACCCTTCAAAATCTCAAGAGGAATAAGGCAAGGATGCGTACTGGCTCCCTTCCTGTTCAACCTATATACAAACGGGCTTGAACAGGCTATGCTGGAAGGGAGCCAGGACCTCCCGCAGATAGATCACCGCCCGATACCTATTCTCCTGTATGCCGACGACTCCGTAATTCTGGCACGGACTTCTAACCAACTCCAGCGGCAGCTTAATAAGTATGTGACTTTCATGGACTCATTTGGTCTTAAAGTGAACATCAAAAAAACTTTTACAATGAACATCGGCCCAAGGCCAAGAGTCTCCAAGCCCATACTTATAAACAATAGCAGACTAGAAAAAACACCTGTGTACCCATACTTGGGCATCCTAGTGGATGACACAATGACCTGGCGCAAGGCAGTGGAAGCCAGAAATCTTAATTTCCGCCGTGCTACCTCAGCACTAACTGCTTTTTCAAGGAAACTAGGCAAACCAGCCCCAGCGGAACTGTTAACCATATACTATGCAAAATGCCACAGTGTGGCTACTTACGGAGCAGGCATCTGGGGCTATGGATGTATCGACCAACTTCAGGTCACCGAAAATGACTTTATCAAATACATCCTAGTCCTTCCCCAAAGTTCCCCGATTTCAGCCTCGCACCGGGAGCTTGGTATGGAATACATTATCGACACCATACGATGCCAGCCCATCCTACTGTGGCAGCGAATATGGTGTAACCCTGAAAGCCATATCACCCGTTCCCTTATTACCGACTGTCTTGGTCTAGCACACTGGCGGAAAATTCCGTGGCTTAATTTCATTCATACATTTTTTGTAGATCTTGACTGTGAGCATTATTTCCTAGAACCACCCTCAATTGAAGACATCTCGAAGAAACAGCTGAAGCAAATATGTATGGGCCATCTAAGGGAACTCCGCAACCAAGTAGAGATCACTAAAACACAAAATGAAAAAATGTGTCTATTGCAGACAGGGAAACTCATTCAGCCCTACTTGACATATTTCTTGTCAAACTACGAAAAGTTTTTAATTACAAGACTCCGGTTTGATCTTTTTTACCGTTTGGTTTCATTTCCGGAAATGAAGAACTGGTCCCGTAATTTGATGTGCTGTCCCTGCGATGGAGTTTCTGCACAATCCACGATCCATGTCGTTCTTTTCTGTAAATACTACAGACTAGCAAGAAAAACATGGATCATTCCCATCCTCCGATCAAGCGGACTCAGACAATCGTATCCAGCACTCTCCCATTTACAATCCCCGAAATCCCCACACGAAGCGAAACTGATAGCAACCTTTCTTAAAACAGTCATATTAACACGTCGCAAAGTTTCTAACTAAACCTGTATTTTTCAATTCAGAGAAACTATATCACCATTCCGAAACCCCTTTTCTATACAGTAATTTACACTTTGTGATCTTATTTGTTCACTGATTTTATTTTCTGATCTATGTTTAAAAGGTTTTCTTTTTGTACTTTTTATGATTATATAAACCCATAATCGAATAAAAGTTGATGAAATGAATGTATTATCTACCTGTTACTGAGGCTTGTGTGGTTTAATCTTACGGTGTGCGTGGGGGGGTTTATTTGAACCCTGTGGTTTAATCTGCACTTGTTGTTTATGCAGTGTTATGTGGTGTTGTCACATCCTTGTAATTATAAAAAGTATGTAACAGGCGACCAGGTGTCTCCTGCCCGTGACTTCTGAGGAAGTAATGGTGCACAGTTAACAGCAGCAACATTGCAAAGTGTCAAGAGCCTGATTTAGAGTTCGCTGGCCTTGGTTACTCAGACACAAACGTGACGGATATCCTGGCCGCCGTATTACAAGCACGACTGAATATAATATATGGGAGCCTCATTTCTATCTTTCGTACTTTCTATTTCCCTTGTTTTTATTATCTTTATTTTACTCTTTTTTCTGTTTCTTATTTCTTTTTCTGTTTCTCTCTATCCCTGGTTTATCTTTCATTCATTTCTTAGTTTAAGAGTGCTCAGCCTCCTAAAGCATTTTATTCATTCATTTCCATTTCTTCTTTCCTGTCACGGGGATGACTGCACAGATATCCTTACTCGTAGGATCTTCTGCATTCTGCATGAACCTATTTACTAATGGTCCTAGTTGAAGGTGCCATGTAGAAGCAAAACATATGTTTCTTGTGTGAGGTAAGGGGGGTATGTGTGAGAATGTGTGTGAGAGAGAGAGTGTGTGTGTCTGTCTGTCTATGTCTGAGTGTGAGTACTTGAGCATGGAGAGTCGGCTCTCACTATACTATGCCAAAAAGAGGTATAGTGTGCAGAGAGTCCAGTGGATCCCCAGAGGTTTTACGGAGGCTAAAGTAGATAATACTAATGCTCTTTTGTGGTAGTGTGGGGGAGCAGTTAGACATATCCGAGGGTAGTGTTAAGCATTTGTTGTACACACAGTGGCAATACATGACACACAGTGTTGTACACAAAGGGGCAATAAATAACACACACTCATGAATACATTTGAGACCAATTTATAAAATGACACTTGGTTACATTTATTTTGCGGAACCACAGAATTTCATCTAGAGTAAATACGTTTTGCAATAGAAATTCTCTTCAATATAAAAAGTGGACAATTAGTGCAATTTCCAGACTTTGCAATGTTAACCTATGGGGTGAAGAAAACATTCAACATACATACAGGGAACATCTTCTTACAGGACCATTCTTCGGAAGTTAAGGTTAGTATTGGACAAGGTTCAGTTCAGAACCAACAGTGCACCACCAGCGGCACAGGGGCGCCCGGGTGCAGGTGCAAGTTAAAGGTTGGAAACCCAATACAAACTAAGGGGGACTGGGGCAATCGGACAGAGGCTGCTTACAGGTAAGTAACGGTACAAAAAGGGGGTGGTGATGGACGGAGCATCTGAATCAATCAAACACTCACACCCAGTAAAAAGATCTGGGTTTAATCCATCACCGTTCTTTCGCCCACTCTGCCACCCCAGTTCAGACATGGCTATATGCAAATCAGTCTGACCCTGTGCCTCATGGGAACAGTCCAGCCCGAACTGACGAGCCATGTCTTCCCTGGACCAGAAACAAGCTTCCGAGGACCGGTTTCTGGCATTCCAGCCGTCTTCAGCCCGGCTTGCTTGAATCCAGTGGCAAAGTGAGCAAGGGACTCACGTCTGAGCATACCCTGCCACACTTATGGCGGCCAAAAGCGGTACAAAAGATCTGGGTTTAATCCATCACCGTTCTTTTTGGGTGGCAGAGTGGGCTAAAGAACGGTGATGGATTAAACCCAGATTGGGACGGCGGTCTCTACCTGCTTTTTTCCGCTCCGGAAGATCAGGAAGATGAACATAAGTTACTTACCTGTAGACTGTGGTTCTCCAGCATTGATATCTTTCATAGATTCACATGCTTGAATCATTCCCCGTTGTCGAAGTGGCATTCCCACGGTACATAGAATAGCAATATAGCAATAGTATAGCGAAAGCATAGCTAAAAGAGCAATAGGAAGTATTGTAACATGGACGTTAATAGGAAAAAACTTGTCACTTTAATAACTTGTCCAAGTCATTAGATATGGTCCAAACTCCAGCCAATCAGGCAACAGCACCCTCTGGAACCTTCTCCTCAGAGGCTCACGCTCTCAGATTTCCGAGCACAAATGTGGCATAAGAGCCAAGGAGAAGAGGGGAGCCTCTGAGGGGAGGTGGGTGGGTCGCATGTGAATCTATGAAAGATACCAATACTGGAGAACCGCAATTTTCAGGTAAGTAACTTATGTTCTTCTCCAGTTTTGGGGTATCTTTCATAGATTCACATGCCTGAATCAGGGTAGATAGCAGTAATTTGAGAATTGTGCATGGTAAATCGTAAACAGAGTACGAGAAAAAACATATACGTATATTACAGTATAGCAGTAAACATGGGCACATCTGCAAAAGCAGAAATATATACATATATACATTGTGTGCAGGAGGAGATAAGAAACAGAGGCTCACCTTACTTAAAAAGATTACGTAGCACCGCTTGCCCCACAGCAGTGTCAGCATTGTTGGCAGCTTCCAGACAGTAATGCTTGGTCGCAGCTCTGCAAATCTGATGAAGAGGCACACCAGCAAAGAGAGAAGTAGAAGAGGAGACTGCTCTAGTAGAGAGCGCTTTAATCGTTGCATGAAGTGTCTTGCCTGCTTGCTGATGGCAAAAGGAAATTTCTCTAGATATCCAATGTGCAATAGTATGTTTAGCAATTGGATGTTCTTTATGCATCCTGCCGTAGGCTATGAAGAGCTGATCAGTTTTACGGATACTGGTTGTTCTTTGCAAATGAAATTTCAAACATATCTTAACATCAAGAGAATGTAAAGTCTTTTCTGCTGCCGACTGTGGATTAGGGAAAAAATTCTTTCAGATGACTGGCTCATTCAGGTTGAAATCAGATGGAACTTTTGGAATAAAGGCCGGATTAGAGCGTCTTTGGTGAATTGAAGAAAAGGAGGTTTGATAGTAAAAGCTTGTATCTCGCTGACTCGAAGTAGGAGCTAAAAGCAGCGAGGTCTTCCAGGAGATGAATTTAAGATCAGCCCTACGAATGGGCTCAAATGGGGACTTAATGAGTTGTGCCAACACAATGTTCAGATGCCAAGGAGGAGGCGGGCGTCGAATTGGAGGGAACATCTGAAATGAGCCTTTGAAAAATTGTTGAAAATGTCTTGAAGAATAAAGAGAATTGGAGCAATCCTGCCGGAATCTGGAAATTGCGGCCATAAAAACCTTCAGGGTAGAGTGAGAGAGGCCGGATTTTGCTAATTGTAAGAAAAAAGGCAGAAGCAGCTCTGGCGTAGAGTGAACAGGGTGAACATTTATTTATTTATTTATTTTATCATTATTTGTAAAGCGCAACTGACACCCTACGGGTAACCTGGCGCTGTGATACAGGCGACTAGCTTAGGGCCGAGAGACTATGTCCCCTGCCCGGAAGGAGTTAGCAGGATGCCAAGGAGCCTACTTGAGGGTAGAGAGGTTTTTAACCTTTTTCTAAACTGCAGGATGTTGTCTATTTGTCTCGTATCAAATGGAAGAGTATTCCAAAGGTGGGACACTGCCGCACTGAAGGCCCTACCTCCTGATTTGACTTTCCTAACTCTAGGCACCCTCACCAGATTAGCCTATGAGGAGCGCAGTGCTCGTGGAGGGACATACCATGTCAGTTTCTCCTGCAGAGATTTGGGCCCTTGACCATGTAGAGCCTTAAATACTATACATAGTGCCATAAATCGTATCCTCTGCGAGACTGGCAGCCAGTGTAAATCTGAGTGCGTGGGAGGCGGAGAAACCGAGTGGTTGCAGTAGTACCAGTTTGGCCGCCATGGTCTGTACTCTCTTCAATCTCTCAATCAGATATTGCGGGGATTCTAGTAACAGGGCATTACAATAGTCCAGCTTACTGAGGATGGTGCTCCGGACCATCAGCGCTCTGTTCTGTTAAGAGAACATGGGAAGGATTTTCCGAAATGCTCTGATCAGAGTAAAACAACTTCCAGTTGTTTTGTTGACAGTTTTCTAATGTCAATTTGTTATCAACCATGACTCCCAGATTAAGTACCACGCATTTGGGAGCCAATGGAGTAGCATGGGATGTTGGCCAAAACTCAAGCGGAGGTTTAGGAGGCATTCTACCAACTGCACAGTGTAGAGTCTCTGTCTTCTCAGAGTTAAACTGAAGAATTTGAATTTGAAGCTTCACACCAAAGATAGAACCGTTTCCACTTGAGTTTGTAGGTTTTGATAGTGGAGGGTGCTCTAGCGTTAGTGAGAACCTTCCTGCAGTCCGGAGGAATAATCAAATTGGCAAACTCATAGTGTTCAGGCGCCAGGCTGCCAATCGCAGAGAAGTTGGATCCGGATGCAGATCAGGCCGTGGGTCTTAGTAAGAAGATTCAAAATTGGGTGCAGCCAAATTGGATTGCACTCAGACAGAAGGAGGAGCTCCATAAACTAGAACTGGTGTGAGCCATCTGGGGGCTATGAGAATAATGCAACAGGGTTCTTTCCGCATTTTCCAAAGTACCCTTGGGACTAGAGGAATCGGTTGAAAAGCGTAAGCGTACATTTTTGACCTGTTCTTCAAAAACGCATTCCCACACGATTCTGGGTGGGAAAGCCAACTTGAATAGAATGGGCATTTGCGGTCCAGGTTGGTCGCAAATAAATCCAGATTGGGGAGTCTGCCAAGCTGAAAGATGCGGTCCAGCGTCGGCTGATGAAGTTCCCATTCGTGGTTTGACGGGACCGACCTGCTCAGGGAGTCCGCGAGAAGGTTGAACACTCCCGGAACATGGACTGCTGTTAAAGTGATCTGATGTTGAATCGCCCAATCCCGCATTTGCTGAGCTTGTAGGGATAGCAAAGTGGATCCCTTGTTTGTTCACGTAAAGCATGCTTGTTGTGTTGTCCATTCGGATCAACACTGAAGCTCCTTGAATGAGGGTGCAAAAGGACTTCAGATCCAGGAATATCGCCAGTAACTCCAAAAGGTTTATGTGCCAAGTTCGTTGGTGGATGTCCCATTTCCCCTCGACTGTGAGGGCTTGAAGATGCGCTACCCACCCTTAGAGGGAGGCGTCTGTTGTGAAGATGAAACTTGGAGCGCCCACTATAAACAAACGGCCTAATAAGATGTTTGGTATGCGAGTCCACCATAGCAATGCTCTTCGTAGCTGAGACGTGATGTTGATGACATCGTCGAAGGACCCTGAGACTTGTTGCAATTGGTTGTCGAGCTCCTCTTGTAGGGGTCTCATTTTGAGGTGACAGTTGGGAATTAGGGGAATAAAGGAAGACAGCATCCCCACTGCACAATCGATAATCTCGGTGGAGATGCGTTCTCCCTCCTGAAGGATCTTCAAAGCCTACCTTTAGAGGTCTCAGGCAACATATCAATAAATGGGGGAAATGTCCGACCACATTTGCCTGTCTTATCGGCCTAGAATAGCAAGAGAATTAGCCGCCCGGAAAGTAGTTGCCGCCATGGTGGAAAACTTCTTTCCAATGGAATCAAGGCGTCTGCCATCTTGATCAGGAGGAGCCGATAACGGAGACGAGGGATTCCTGGCACGACGTTGTGCTGCCTGGGAGATAACCAAATCTGGCTTTGGTTGACCAATAAGGCAGGTTGGGGAATCATCCGGGGCCTTGTACTTCATATCCAGGTGTGGCAGGACTGCAGGAATGGAAGCAGGGTTTTCATAACCTTCAAACCGTCCTGCCAGATTAAGTCAATGATCGGGATAGCCCAGACCTGTTTCCGTGGCTGGTCTTTGAAATCATACATGAAACAGTCGTATTCCTTGGTGACTCTAGGAAGTTGGAATCTCTTGGCCGCCCTGTCCATTAACATGAAACCCACCTATGTCAGCTGACGGAGAGTCAACAGGAATTGGAGTGGAAGGTGACGGAGTCTGAATTTGATAATTGTCCCACTCAGTAAGGAGGGATCTATCACCCACTCCCCATTTTATCTGTCATCATCAGTGGTGTGTGCGTCCTCTGGGTGATGAGACATCGATGCCACTGGAGAAACCACCACCAAGATGGTACAGGCCTTTCCATCACTGGGCGCCAGACAAGGAAACAGTGGCCAGGCTAGCAGCAGATCGAGACAAACCAGTATCTAGGCCCAGAGAACGATTGCGCACCCCGGTGTACTCCATCAGACGGAGGTCCAGGTCTAGGAGCAGAAGAAGGGAAAGCAGATCTCCCACTTCTTCCTCTTCCCCTACTCGATCTCATGGGGATTATTCTCCGACCTTGACGGACTGTCCTCCATCCAGAATATCTCCCATGGATGACATATTTACCTTTCAAGACACCTTGGGCCGAGGGGCTCTTAAGCTGGGAGTTCCCATGACAACGCACCAGACCAAAACCTCAGGTATTTTCGAGACTTTGCATCACAGGTCTGCGCCCAAACCTCTGCTACCCTTGGTTCCGGGGATTATAGAACCGGTTATGGAGGTGTTCCTCACGCCAGCGACAATAAAGGCCACTCCAGCGAGGATTCTCAAGAAATATCGCTCGCCAGAGGAGGATGCACTCTTCCTCAGAGCCGATCCACCACCAGACTCGGTCATCATCGCAGCGGTGAGACAATCCCATGCTGTAGCTTCCTCCTCCACTGTACCTCATAATAAGGAGAGCAAGTCACAAGATTCATGGGGAAGAAGAGTCTGCAACACCTCAGCCTCACTCCTGAAAGTATCCAATGTGGAAGCGCTTTTGGGCAGCTATGATCGGTCCCTATGGGATTCTCTGCAGCGGTTCATCGAGAAACTTCCGCAAGAGGATCGAAAGGACTTTGAGGAGATTCTCTTGGAGGGCAGCCAAGTCTCCAACCAAATCATCAGCGCTGCAGCGGACGGTGCGACCCTCTCAGCGCATGGCTATGCTCACGGAGTGTGTGCAAGAAGGTCTTCCGGGCTACTTCTTACTGCATTGAAACCAGAAGCTCAATCCCGGATCTTGACCTCGCATTTTTCAGGAACATCGTTGTTTGGGGCAAGTACCGATGAAGAGATGCAGCGGGTGAAAGTAGAATTAGACACTCTTAAAGCCGTGGGGCTTGAAAAGAAAAAAGAGTTTCAGAGGAGGTTTCACCCCTACAGTAAACTCTCTTCCAAGCAGAGGGTTCAAACCCCTCAGTGGCAGAAGGGTCAGGACTAACAGGGGCAGCTGAAGTCTCAAAATAGAGGCATGCGTAATTCCAGAGGCAGTGGAAATCAGCGCCAGGGCAACAATTCCAACAAAGCCCAATCCAAGCCATGAGATCTTCTTTCCCCCAGCGCCGTTAACCACTCCAGTGGGGGAAGCATCGCGCATCATATGGAAGAGTGGCATACCGTTACAAAAGATCGCTGGGTGTTGACTACACTTCAGAATGGATACTGTCTTTGTTTCCAACAACTGCCTCAACCCGTTCCTCCAATGCCAACATCAACTCATCAGCTGAACCTTCTGAAAAAGGAAGTGGCTATCCTTCTCGAAAAGTCAGCCATCGTGAGGGTGCCAATCTCTCAAAGGGGGAAAGGAGTGTATTCTCAATATTTTCTAGTCAGGAAAAAGGGCCAGAAGGCAGAATACAGACCCATTCTGGACTTGTGAACACTCAATCTGTATGTCAAGAAAGAGAGGTTTTGCATGTTGGCGCTTCATCAAATATATCCGCATTTCAGGAGATGAGATTGGATGGGTTCGCTGGACCTAAAAGATGCATATTTTCATGTGCCGATCGCTCACGATCACAGAAGATTCCTTCGGTTCCGGGTGGGGACCTCTCACTACCAGTTCAAAGTCCTCCCGTTCGGATTGAAGTCAGCACCCTGAGTGTCCACGAAGTGTGTCGCTGTGGTAGCAGCCGCTCTACGCCGCAGGGGTGTCTTCGTGTACTCATACCTGGACGACTGGCTGTTGAAAGGTCCTTCTCCAGACAGTGTAAGAAATCAATTTCTGAGCTGCATCGACCTCTGCCACCGGTTGGGTCTGCATGTGAACTTCAACAAATCAATCTCACAGCCTACGCAGAAGATACATTTCCTAGGACCTCTGCTAGACTCCGAGGTAGGAAAAGTGTTTCCTTCGGAGGAGAGACCGTGTTCCATAGCTCAGAAGTGTCAACTGGTGCTTCGCAGCAAAGACCTAAAGGTGCAAAGGATTGCCTCCCTGCTAGGGTCGATGGCATCCTGCATTTTCCTGGTCCCAAATGCCAGACTACGAAAGCGTCCTCTTCAGCAGGATCTGGAGGACAAGTGGGACCAACAGTCAGCATGCTGGGACGACAACATCACACTGTCAGACGCAGCGCGAGCATCCATTCCTTGGTGGACAAAGAAGAAAAATATGCAGGTCGGAATTCTGTTCCTTCAACCTCCTCCTGCCCAGACGTTAATCACAGATGCACCTTTGCAAGGATGGTAGCACACATGGGTCATCTCCAAATGCAAGGTCTGTGGTTCCCCAAAGAGCGTACTTATCACATCAACATGCTGGAGTTGAGGGCAGTCCACTTAGCCCTCAAAGTGTTCCTTCCCTCGATTAAGGACCCGTAGTGTTAGTACAGACGGACAACACCACCACAATGTACTACCTGAACAAGCAGGGAGGTACACGCTCCCTGGAGGCCCAGAACATTTGGCATTGACTCCTGGCTCGCAATCTGTCAATCACAGCAGTCCACCTCCCAGGAGAACATAATGTGAGGGCGGACGCTCTAAGCCGGCATTTCGAAGACAGAGAAGACTGGGTTCTCAACAACAAGGTAGTCGAAGACATCTTCCAGTCTTGGGGTCGTCCCACCATAGATCTCTTCGCGGACGACGAAAACACCAAATGCCGAGACTTCACCTCAAGATTCTACCACCCAGGGTTGAAAGGGAATGCCCTTTTGATAAACTGGTCAGGGGAATTTGTGTACGTCTTTCCACCCCTTCCGCTGATCCCAAAGGTGGTGAGCAAGCTGACGAACTCGTACACAACGATGATCCTCATCGCCCCCAATTGGCCGAGACAATGGTGGTACACGTACCTTCTCCATCTGTCAGTGAGCCCAAACAGGAAGCTGCCATGCAGGCCGGACCTGCTATCCAAGATGAACGGGAGGATTCATCATCCCAACCTTCTGTGACTGAGCTTGGCAGCATGGCTCCTGAGGTCATACAATACAGCCACCTAGGACTTCGGCTAGACTGCATGTCCATATTGAAAGAGGCACGGCGTCCTTCCACAAGACATTCTTATGCATGAAAGTGGAAGAGCTCTATATATGGTGTATGCAGAACGACTGTCATCATATCAACGGTCAGGAAGAAGTCATTCTTCCTTATTTATTGTATATGGCTAAAGCTGGGTTGAAGTTTAATTCTATAAAGTGCATTTGGCTGCGATAACAGCTTATAGGCGATCACCTTCCCAATCTTCTTTTTTCCAGTTGCAAGCTGTAAAGGATTTTCTGCAGGGGTTGAAAAAGGTTTACCCCCCAGTGCGACCTCCGTCACCCCCCTGGGAGTTGAACCTGGTGCTATCAAAATTGATGGGTCCACCTTTTGAACCCATTCATAAAGCAACTTTGCAGCATATTTAGTGGAAGGCTGCTTTTTTGGTAGCAATCACAGTCAGCTCGCAGGGTGAGCGAAATTCAAGCTCTCTGTGCCAAAGAGCCTTACACAGTGTTCCATCTGAATAGGGTAGTGTTGAGAACACATCCTTCTTTTCTACTTAAGGTGGTGTCAGATTTTCATGTAAACCAGACCATATCTCTACCCACCTTTTTTCCCAATCCCCCACACCAGCTGAGAGAGCATTGCATTCTTTGGACCTGAAAAGAGTTCTGAAATTTTACCTTGATAAGTCCAAAACTATACGTAAGTCTGATTAGTTATTTGTCAACTATGGATAGATCAGACCATGTTATGCAGCCTCGAAACGTTCTATCTCAAGGTGGATAGTTTCTTGTATTGAGCTGGCTTATCAGTTGGCGCAGAAGACCCTGGGATTTTCTCCCAAGGCGCATTCTACCAGAGGGAAAGCGGCTACTACGGCTTTTCTTGATAATGTGCCTATGTCTGAGATTTGTAAGGCGGCAACCTGGAGGTCCGTCCATACATTTACCAGGTATTATTGTCTAGATTCAGACGCTAGAGCAGATACCCAAGTAGGCCTTGCGGAATCTGTTTAACAGCTAGCTTGGCTGTTACAATTGTTTTGGTTGGGCCATGTTTCTTCACATTTGCCTGCTGGTGGTTGGTTGGGCTTGCTATTCTAGTCAGTGCTTATGACTATTGATGAGGATCCCTGGGGGAGAAGGATGAGTTACTTACCTGTAATCCTAGTTCTCTTCCAGGGGTATCCTCATCAAAGTCATAAGCAACCCACCCGCCTCCCCAGGCAAATGAGATGTGACCAAGTTCTTCTAATTCATTGCTGAGCCCTGTCTTCAGGGTTATGCACAGAACAACTGACCTAACTGTCACCCCTGAGGCATGATGGGAAGCCAGGGGTCATGGCTGCCTTAAAGGCACGGTGCCAGTTTTATTTGTTGAAAATGGTTTAATTTTCTATGCTTTTGCTTTACAATGCAGCCAATGGGCTACAAATGTCTATTTATTAGCAATGTTCATGATTTTTCTCATTAAACCACAGAGTTCAAGGGCCATTTGACCTAATGTGTTTTTTATTTCCTTGCTAATTCAGTACATGTATGAGTAATTACATTGTTTAGCCTCAGTTTTGGGGTTGCATTGGTGTGAGAAAAAATTATATATGTGCATACATATATGTGGAGCTAGTTATATATTTTTATATTATTTCTGGGGTTCCCGAACGTGGGCGGGAATATTCAGTGCTTATGACTATGATGAGGATACCCCTAGAAGAGAACCCCTGGAAGAGAACTCAGGCATCTAAGTCTCTTCCTGAGACACATTTGCCTACAAAAAATGGGTCTCTCGTCGTCGATGAAGACTTCCGTCGCCACTGCTACAACAACAACTTCTACCTTCTCTTCTCCTCAACCTACAATGATTATGTAGTCGGCATCCTCTCAGTTGACATTTGTCATGGTGTCGGTGAAGCCTCGCTCGTCTGCCACCTCCCTCACTTCGTTGTCGATGAAAAAGAGGTATGTCTCCAGTCAGTCGCCGACGGATGCCTCCTCGCCGACGAGACGGTCGATGGCTCTCAAGGCTCTACCTGCTTCTTCAAAGGATGCCTCGTCGACGGTTGCCTCAACGACAGCACAGAAGCCTTTCCTTACGGAACTTCAACCACGCTCTTCGTCGTCGACCGCTGAGTTGTCAGCGGCATCCTTGGTTCCACCTTCAGCTTTGATGTCTCTTGTCCTCTTGAACTCTTCAGCAACACTTTTGCCTCCTTCAGAAACGACAGATGTTTCCCTACTTCAACGTAGGAATTCTTCTTTGGATCTATTGCCAATTCAACCATCTCCAAATCTTCCTGTGGAGCTTTTTGACTATGGGGCTGATAAGGAGGATTCGGAAGAGGATGACAGGCTCCGTGCTGCTCGTACTCCTTCTGAGCTTCTTATCAAATGCCAAGATATTGATGATGACCAAGGATATGATTATTACCCTGAGCCTAATACTCAACCACCACTTGAGAATCCAACTGTGCAGATGCCCATGTCTCTCATCTCTAATTTGCAACATGTGCTTGATGACTACTACCGCTGATTTCCTCCCTCGGAGTCGGCCTGATCTGTCCCACAGACGCTACTTCCTCCGCCTTCATCGATCATCAAGCCGCCACCTCCGGTTTCTCCGGTGGCATCGATGTCTCATCACCCAGAGGACGCACACACCACTGATGATGACAGATAAAATGGGGAGTTGGATGATAGATCCCTCCTTACTGAGTGGGACAATTATCAAATTCAGACTCAGTCACCTACCACTCCAATTCCTGTTGACTCTCCGTCAGCTGACATAGGTGGGTTTCATGTTAATGGACAGGGCGGCCAAGAGATTCCAACTTCCTAGAGTCACCAAGGAATACAACTGTTTCATGTATGATTTCAAAGACCAGCCACGGAAACAGGTCTGGGCTATCCCGATCATTGACTTAATCTGGCAGGACCGTTTGAAGGTCATGAAAACCCTGCTTCCATTCCTGCAGTCCTGCCACGCCTGGATATGAAGTACAAGGCCCCGGATGATTCCCCAACCTGCCTTATTGGTCAACCAAAGCCAGATTTGGTTATCTCCCAGGCAGCACAACGTCGTGCCAGGAATCCCTCGTCTCCGTTATCGGCTCCTCCTGATCAAGATGGCAGACGCCTTGATTCCATTGGAAAGAAGTTTTCCACCATGGCGGCAACTACTTTCCGGGCGGCTAATTCTCTTGCTATTCTAGGCCGATACGACAGGCAAATGTGGTCGAACATTTCCCCCATTTATTGATATGTTGCCTGAGACCTCTAAAGCGAGGCTTTGAAGATCCTTCAGGAGGGAGAACGCATCTCCACCGAGATTATCGATTGTGCAGTGGGGATGCTGTCTTCCTTTATTCCCCTAATTCCCAACTGTCACCTCAAAATGAGACCCCTACAGGAGGAGCTCGACAACCAATTGCAACAAGTCTCAGGGTCCTTCGACGATGTCATCAACATCACGTCTCAGCTACGAAGAGCATTGCTATGGTGGACTCGCATACCAAACATCCTATTAGGCCGTTCGTTTGTAGTGGACGCTCCAAGTTTCATCTTCACAACAGACGCCTCCCTCTAAGGGTGGGTAGAGCATCTTCAAGCCCTCACAGTCGAGGGGAAATGGGACATCCACCAACGAACTTGGCACATAAACCTTTTGGAGTTACTGGCGATATTCCTGGATCTGAAGTCCTTTTGCACCCTCATTCAAGGAGCTTCAGTGTTGATCCGAATGGACAACACAACAAGCATGCATTACGTGAACAAACAAGGGATCCACTTTGCTATCCCTACAAGCTCAGCAAATGCGGGATTGGGCGATTCAACATCAGATCACTTTAACAGCAGTGCATGTTCCGGGAGTGTTCAACCTTCTCGCGGACTCCCTGAGCAGGTCGGTCTCGTCAAACCACGAATGGGAACTTCATCAGCCGACGCTGGACCGCATCTTTCAGCTTGGCAGACTCCCCAATCTGGATTTATTTGCGACCAACCTGGACCGCAAATGCCCATTCTATTCAAGTTGGCTTTCCCACCCTGAATCGTGTGGGAATGCGTTTTTGAAGAACAGGTCAAAAATGTACGCTTACGCTTTTCCACCAATTCCTCTAGTCCCAAGGGTACTTTGGAAAATGCGGAAAGAACCCTGTTGCATTATTCTCATAGCCCCCAGATGGCCTCGCCAGTTCTGGTTTTCGGAGCTCCTCCTTCTGTCAGAGTGCAATCCAATTTGGATGCTCCCAATTTCGAATCTTCTTACTATGACCCACGGCCCGATCTGCATCTGGATCCAACTTCTCTGCGATTGGCAGCCTGGCGCCTGAACACTATGAGTTTGCCAATTTGATTATTCCTCCGGACTGCAGGGCGGTCCTCACTAACGCTAGAGCACCCTCCACTATCAAAACCTACAAACTTAAGTGGAAACGGTTCTATCTTTGGTGTGAAGCTTCAAATTCAAATTCTTCAGTTTAACTCTGAGAAAACAGAGATTCTACACTGTGCAGGAGGTAGAATGCCTCCTAAACTTCCGCTTGAGTTTTGGCAAACATCCCATGCTACTCCATTGGCTCCCAAATGCGTGGTACGTAATCTGGGAGTCATGGTTGATAACAAATTGACATTAGAAAACTGTCAACAAAACAGCTGGAAGTTGTTTTACTCTGATCAGAGCATTTCGGAAAATCCTTCCCATGTTCTCTTAACAGAACAGAGCGCTGATGGTCCGGAGCACCATCCTCAGCAAGCTGGACTATTGTAATGCCCTGTTACTAGAATCCCCGCAATATCTGATTGAGAGATTGCAGAGAGTACAGACCATGGCGGCCAAACTGGTACTAGTGCAACCACGCCGCTCCTCCGCCTCCCGGGCACTCTCAGATTTACACTGGCTGCCAGTCTTGCAGAGGATACGATTTAAGGCACTATGTATAGTATTTAAGGCTCTACATGGTCAAGGGCCCAAATCTCTGCAGGAGAAACTGACATGGTATGTCTCTCCACGAGCGTTGCGCTCCTCATCGGCTAATCTGGTGAGGGTGCCTAGAGTTAGGAAAGTCAAATCAGGAGGTAGGGCCTTCAGTGCGGCAGCGTCCCGCCTTTGGAATACTCTTCCATTTGATATGAGACAAATAGACAACATCCTGCAGTTTAGAAAAAGGTTAAAATCCTCTCTACCCTCGAGTATGCTCCTTGGCATCCTGCTAACTCCTTCCGGGCAGGGGACATAGTCTCGGCCCTAAGCTAGTCGCCTGTATCACAGCGCCAGGTTACCCGTAGGGTGTCAGTTGCGCTTTACAAATAATGATAAAATAAATAAATAAATAAATGTTCACCCTGTTCACTCTACGCCAGAGCTGCTTCTGCCTTTTTTCTTACAATTAGCAAAATCCGGCCTCTCTCACTCTACCCTGAAGGTTTTTATGGCCGCAATTTCCAGATTCCGGATGATTGGCTCCAATTCTCTTTATTCTTCAAGAATTATTCAACAATTTTTCAAAGGCTCATTTCAGATGTTCCCTCCAATTTGACGCCCGCCTCCTCCTTGGCATCTGAACATTGTGTTGGCACAACTCATTAAGTCCCCATTTGAGCCCATTCGTAGGGCTGATCTTAAATTCATCTCCTGGAAGACATCGCTGCTTTTAGCTCCTACTTCGAGTCAGCAAGATACACGCTTTTACTATCAAACCTCCTTTTCTTCAATTCACCAAAGACGCTCTAATCCGGCCTTTATTCCAAAAGTTCCATCTGATTTCCACCTGAATGAGCCTGTCATCTGAAAGACTTTTTTCCCTAATCCACAGTCGGCAGCAGAAAAGACTTTACATTCTCTAGATGTTAAGATATGTTTGAAATTTTATTTGCAAAGAATAACCAGTATCCGTAAAACTGATCAGCTCTTCATGGCCTACGTTAGGATGCGTAAAGAACATCCAATTGCTAAACAGACTATTGCACGTTGGATATCTAGAGAAATTTCCTTTTGCCATCAGCAAGCAGGCAAGACACTTCATGCAACGATTAAAGCGCCCTCTACCAGAGCAGTCTCCTCTTCTACTTCTCTCTTTGCTGGTGTGCCTCTTCATCAGATTTGCAGAGCTGCGACCAAGCACTACTGTCTGGAAGCTGCCAACAATGCTGACACAGGTGTGGGGCAAGCGTTGCTACGTAATCTTTTTCAGTAAGGTGAGCCTCTGTTTCTTATCTCCTCCTGCACACAATGTATATATGTATATATTTCTGCTTTTGCAGATGTGCCCATGTTTACTGCTATACTGTAATATACGTATATGTTTTTTCTCGTACTCTGTTTACGATTTACCATGCACAATTCTCAAATGACTGCTATCTACCCTGATTCAGGCTTGTGAATGTATGAAAGATACCCCAAAACTGGAGAAGAACATAAGTTACTTACCTGAAAATTGCGGTTCTCCAGTATTGGTATCTTTCATAGATTCACATGCGACCCACCCACCTCCCCTCAGAGGCTCCCCTCTTCTCCTTGGCTCTTATGCCACACTTGTGCTCGGAAATCTGAGAGCGTGAGCCTCTGAGGAGAAGGTTCCAGAGGGTGCTGTTGCCTGATTGGCTGGAGTTTGGACCATATCTGATGACTTGGACAAGTTATTAAAGTGACACGTTTTTTCCTATTAACCTCCATGTTACAATACTTCCTATTGCTCTTTTAGCTATGCTTTCGCTATACTATTGCTATATTGCTATTCTATGTACCGTGGGAATGGCACTTCGACGACGGGGAATGATTCAAGCATGTGAATCTATGAAAGATACCAATGCTGGAGAACCACAGTCTACAGGTAAGTAACTTATGTTCATCTTCCTGATCTTCCGGAGCGGAAAAAAGCAGGTAGAGACCACAGTCCCAATCTGGGTGTAATCCATCACCGTTCTTTAGCCCACTCTGCCACCCAAAAAGAACGGTGATGGATTGAACCCAGATCTTTTGGCCACCATAAATGTGGCAGGGTATGCTCAGACGTGAGTCCCTTGCTCACTTTGCCACTGGATTCAAGCAAGCCGGGCTGAAGACGGCTGGAATGCCAGAAACCGGTCCTCGGAAGCTTGTTTCTGGTCCAGGGAAGACATGGCTTGTCAGTTCGGGCCGGACTGTTCCCATGAGGCACAGGGTCAGACTGATTTGCATATAGCCATGTCTGAACTGGGGTGGCAGAGTGGGCGAAAGAACGGTGATGGATTAAACCCAGATCTTTTGACTGGGTGTGAGTGTTTGATTGATTCAGATGCTCCGTCCATCACCACCCCCTTTTGTACCGCTTTTGGCCACCATAAGTGTGGCAGGGTATGCTCAGACGTGAGTCCCTTGCTCACTTTGCCACTAGATTCAAGCAAGCCGGGCTGAAGACGTCTGGAATGCCAGAAACCGGTCTTTGGAAGCTTGTTTCCGGTCCAGGGAAGACATGGCTTGTCAGTTCGGGCTGGACTGTTCCCATGAGGCACAGGGTCAGACTGATTTGCATATAGCCATGTCTGAACTGGGGTGGCAGAGTGGGCTAAAGAATGGTGATGGATTAAACCCAGATCTTTTGACTGGGTGTGAGTGTTTGATTGATTCAGATGCTCCGTCCATCACCACCCCCTTTTGTACCGTTACTTACCTGTAAGCAGCCTCTGTCCGATTGCCCCAGTCCCCCTTAGTTTGTATTGGGTTTCCAACCTTGAACTTGCACCTGCACCTGGGCGCCCCTGTGCCGCTGGTGGTGCACTGTTGGTTCTGAACTGAATCTTGTCCAATACTAACCTTAACTTCCGAAGAATGGTCTTGTAAGGAGATGTTCCCTGTATGTAGGTTGAATGTTTTCTTCACCCCATAGGTTAACATTGCAAAGTCTGGAAATTGCACTAATTGTCCACTTTTTATATTGATCAGAATTTCTATTGCAAAACGTATTTACTCTAGATGAAATTCTGTGGTTCCACAAAATAAATGTAACCAAGTGTCATTTTATAAATTGGTCTCAAATTTATTCATGAGTGTGTGTTATTTAGTGCCCCTTTGTGTACAACACTGCGTGTCATGTATTGCCACTGTGTTTACAACAAATGCTTAACACTACCCTCGGATACGTCCAACTGCTACCCCCACTACCACAAAAGAGCATTAGTATTATCTACTTTAGCCTCTGTAAAACCTCTGGGGATCCACTGGACTCTCTGCACACTGTACCTCTTTTTGGCATAGTATAGTGAGAGCCGACTCCCCACGCTCAAGTACTCACACTCCGACATAGACAGACAGACACACACACACTCTCTCAATCAATCAATCAATCACAGCATTTATATAGCGCACTACTCACCCGGAGGGTCTCAAGGCGTTAGGGGAGGGGGGGTCCGCTACTGCTCGAACAGCCAGGTCTTGAGCTGCTTCCTGAAGACGAGGTGGTCCTGGGTCAGGCGGAGGTGGGTCGGGAGGGAGTTCCAAGTCTTGGCGGCCAGGTAGGAGAAGGACCTTCCTCCTGCGGTGGCTCTACGGATCCGGGGGACGGCGGCGAGGGCGTGGCTGGTCGATCAAAGCTGGCGTGTGGGAGCGTAGAAGTTGAGGCGGCTGTTGAGGTATGCTGGCCCGTGGTTGTGCAGGGCTTTGTGTGCGTGGGTGAGGAGACGGAAGGTGATTCTCTTGTTGACCGGGAGCCAGTGCAGGTCTCTCAGGTGTCCGGAGATGTGGCTGCGACAGGGGATGTCCAGGATGAGTCGTGCTGAGGCGTTCTGGATCCGCTGGAGTCTCTTCTGGAGTTTGGCGGTGGTTCCGGCGTAGAGGGAGTTGCCGTAGTCCAGACGGCTGGTGACGAGGGCCTGGGTGACCGTCTTCCTGGTCTCGGTGGGGATCCACCGGAAGATCTTACGTAGCATGCGCAGGATGTTGAAGCACGACGAGGAGACGGCGTTGACATCTCTGGTCATGGAGAGGGAGGAGTCCAGGATGAAGCCTAGGTTGCGTGCGTGGTCTGTTGGTTTGGGTGCGCTGCCCAGGGCGGGGGGCCACCAGGAGTCGTCCCAGGTGGAGGGTGAAGATCCCAGGATGAGGACTTCCGTCTTGTCCGAGTTCAGTTTCAGGCGGCTGCTCATCATCCACTTGGCTACGTCTGTCATCCCTTCGTGTAGGTTGGCTCTGGCTCTGGCGGTGGCGGGGTCGTTGCTGAGGGAGAGGATCATCTGGGTGTCGTCGGCGTAGGAGACGATGTTGAGGTTGTGTTGGCGTGCGATGTCTCCGAGGGGGCTCATGTAGACGTTGAAGAGGGTTGGGCTGAGCGAGGAGCCTTGAGTAACGCCGCAGATGACTTCGGTGGCTTCTGATCTGAACGGGGGGAGGCGGACTCTCTGCGTCCTTCCGTCGAGGAACGAAGTGATCCATTCCAGTGCCTTCTTCTGGATTCCGACGTTGCTGAGGCGCTGTACTAGGGTACGGTAGCAGACAGTGTTGAAGGCCGCTGAGAGGTCTAGGAGGATGAGGGCTGCTGTTTCTCCGTTGTCAAGCAGGGCTCGGATGTCATCGGTAGCTGCGATCAGGGCGGTCTCGGTGCTGTGGTTGGCCCAAAAGCCAGACTGCGAGAGGTCGAGGGATCAGTTTGTCTCGAGGAAGGCGGCCAGCTGCTTGTTGACGGTCTTCTCGATGACTTTGGCAGGAAACGGGACGGTAGTTCTTGAGGTCGGTGGGGTCGGCTGATGGTTTCTTTAGTAGGGCGCTGAGTTCGGCGTGCTTCCAGCTCTCCGGGAAGGTAGCGGTGTCGAAGGAGGTGTTTATGATATCCCGCAGGTTGGGTGCGATGACAGCGTCGGCTTTGTTGAAGACTTGGTGAGGGCAGGGGTCGGTCGGAGATCCGGAGTGGATGGAGTTCATCGTGCGGATGGTGTCTTCGGTGCTGATCGGGGTCCAGGCGCGGAGGGTGGTGGTGGGGGGCGGTGGTTCAGTCGTGGCGTGCGTCGGTTGAGAGCTGAAGCTGTTGTGTATGTCCGCGATCTTGTTGTGGAAGTAGGAGGCGAGGGAGTTGCAGAGGTCTTGCGAGGGGTGGTGTCGTTGTTTCCGGCGTTGGGGTTGGACAGCTCTTTAACGATGTTGAAGAGTTCCTTGCTGTTGTGTGCGTTGTTGTCCAGTCGTTCCTTGAATGCGGTTTTCTTGGTGGCGTGGATCAGTTGGTGGTGTTTTCGGGTGGCGAGCTTGAGGGCAGTCATGTTGTTCGGTGTTGGGTCTCTGCGCCAGGCTTTCTCGAGGGCTCGGCAGTTCTTCTTGGAGCTCTTGAGTTCGTCGATGAACCCTGGGGCTTTCTTGCTGCTGGGTCTGCTAGGCGGGGTCTTTAGAGGGGCGAGGTCATCTGCGCAGTTGCTGATCCACTTCGCGAGGTTGGTGGCCGCCTGGCTTGGGTTCGTTGCGCTGGTGGGAGGGTTCATGCTCAGGGAGTTTGCGAGCTGGTCGGCTGTGATCAGCTTCTGCGTGCAACCTGTTGCTGGTGGTGGTGGATCGTGGTCCTTCTGAAGCTGAAGTGGACGCAGCTGTGGTCCGTCCAGTGGAGTCCGGTGGCGTGGCTGAAGGCGATGTTCTTGCTGGATGAGAAGACTGGGTCGAGTGTGTGTCCGGCGTAGTGGATTGGGGTGGTCACCAGTTGCTTGAGACCGAGGTTGGCGAGGTTTTCCAGCAGGGTGGTGGTGTTGCGGTCGTTGTTGTTCTCCAGGTGGAAGTTGAGGTCACCGAGGAGGATGTAGTTAGCGGAGGGGAGGGCGTGTGGGCTGATGAAGTCGGCGATGTCTTCGCTGAATTGTGTGCGTGGTCCCGGGGGTCTGTAGATGAGGGTGCCGCGGAGGGTGGTCTTGGGGTTGATGTGGACCTGGATGTGCAGGTGTTCGGCGGGTGCGAGGGTGTCGTCGGTGTTGGTCGTGATGCGGATGGTGTTCCTGTGGACGATGGCGATGCCTCCTCCTGTCTGGTTGATGCGGTCCCTCCGGATGATCTTGTAGCCGTCCGGGATGGCGATGGCGATGTCGGGCGCTGAGGAGGCGTTAATCCAGGTTTCCGTGAGGAAGGCGACGTCTGGGGCTGTGGTGTCGAGCAGGTTCCAGAGCTCGACGGCGTGTCTGTGGACGGAGCGGGTGTTGAGCAGGATGCACTTGAAGTGGTTGCTGCTGGAGTTCGGCTTGGTCGGCGCTGGTGTGGTGCAGGTCCGAATGCAGGTGAACTTGCAGGAGTGGCAGCAGAAGGGTCCGTGGGTGCGTCTCGGGATGGCTCGATAGCAGCCCGGGATTCTACCGGCGTTGAGTGCGTAGAGTTCGGTGGCGTCGTAGGTCCGGCGGGTGGGCTGGTGACTGCGGGGGCCAGGGGTCCTGGCACTGGGCGCGGTCCAGGCGCGGACGGGCGCAGACGGGCTTACCTTTGGCGCACCTTCGGCGCTCAATCAGCGCTCCCGCTGCGCGCGTCCGCTGCGCGGTCGCTCTGGGGGCGTCATAAGTAGGGGGACGGGAGCGGGTCAGCTGGGTAGGCGGGAGCGGGGCGGGAGCGGGGCGTGCAATGGGCGGCGGTGGGCGGGGCCGCAGGGGGTCAGCGGCGGGAAAAAACTGGCGGCCGGGCGGCTCAGCTGTGGCTGGGTCGCTCGGGTGCAGGGAGGGCAGCGGCGGCAGGAGCAGGTGGGCGGGAGTCCTTGGCAGTCCTCTGCGGATCTCCTGGAAGCGGCGGGAGCAAGGGGGTGACCCGGCCTACTGAAAGGCGCAGTGGTCACACACACATTCTCACACTTACCCTCCCTACCTCACATAAGAAACATATGTTTAGCTTCTAAATGACACCTTCAACTAGGACCATTAGTAAATGGGTTCATGCAGAATGCAGAAGATCCTACTACTAAGGATATCTGTGCAGTCATCCCCATGACAGGAAAGAAGAAATACAAATGAATGAATAAAATGTTTTAGGAGGCTAAGCATTCTTAAGCTAAGAAATGAATGAAAGATAAACCAGGAACAGAGAGAAACCAAAAAAAAGATGTGAGAAAGTGAAAAAAGAGTAAAATAAAGATAATAAAAACAAGGGAAATAGAAAGTAGGAAAGAAAGAAATGAGGCTCCCATATATTATATTTAGTAGTGCTTGTAATATGGCGGCCAAGATATCCGTCACGTTTGTGTCTGAGTAACCAAGGCCAGCGAACTCTAAATCAGGCTCAGTAACAGGTAGATACTACAAAGACTGATGGACATAATGAAGCAGACCTAGAGATACAAGCATAGCACAGACAAGATAAAGGTCTTGATTTAGAGTTTGGTGAGCAGGGTACTCCTTCACAAGCGTGGTGGAGTATCCTGGCCAACGAACGCATGGTCTGCCTGATCTAGTGCAAGTCAGGTGGATTGGCATGTGTCCAGCC
This sequence comes from Lissotriton vulgaris, assembly GCF_964263255.1. NCBI lineage: Eukaryota > Metazoa > Chordata > Amphibia > Caudata > Salamandridae > Lissotriton > Lissotriton vulgaris. Next base: position 82,607 of record NW_028254246.1, on the reverse strand, counting down.
TTTCTTGGCTGGCGTTGGAATAAATACATCGGACACCATTCCTTTTTAGATCACGCCGTCTGAAGTATCTTTCTCTTATTCAGGACCACCAGGGAATACCTGGCAGTCGTGATGAGAATTTCTTTTTAAATGAACCCCACTTCCTGGGGGAATATTAATCAGGGAGAAAGTTCCATGGGTGTGAGGGTGATAAGTTATTGGTTTTTAAAAACAAACTCCAGCTTTGGAAGCTTGTTTTTGAAAAACACAAACATTGGTGAATAGTCGCCTGAAACATGGCAGCCGCTCACCACCCCTGCGGTGCCTTCGGAGGAGCCACCATGGCTGCTGCTCCTCTGAAGGCCCAGAGAGCGCTACAGGGCCAGCAGAGATCTCTAACAAGTCGGGTGACCCTTTGGACTTTAAATCAAACCCATAGCCTTGACAAATGACAAATAGAGGAGTGGAGAAAATAGAGAGTTAATTAGAATGCTGCCTATATGTGATTTCTTATATGTGAATAAGTAAATGACATTGCGCTGCTGTGTTTCTTACCTTAACGATGCCTTTTTAAAAACAAATCTGCTATATAAGTCGCATTGGTTTATCTCTGCAATGTCAGCTTAACAAGTTACTGGTTATGTTAAATCATGTCATACTGGAAAAAGATAAAAAGCAAAAAAAGGAATTGTTGTCTAGAAAACATAAAAGGACCAAACTTCAGCTTGACAAAGCAAGCGAGTTTCAGTCCTGCCTCTATGTTCAGTCCAGTTCCGGGGCCACAGGATAGGCAAGGGCTACTGCATTGAGGTCACTTTCCTTTGATGTTACAAGACCTGTCCTAGTAAGGCTGTACAAACTGACCAAGTAAACCCTTATCTGAAAGAAACAGGTTATTGTTAGATTCCTTACCTTAGAATATCCCCAGGCGTAAGGCTGGATCTGGAAAGTTTTCCTCAGCAGTACCCCTGCACATCGCTAAGCCATCGTCGGAGTACTTAGACGCCGCTCTCGCGCGCTGACGTCAGTTCTTCTTTTTTCCACGCCAGCATGCGCAGATCCGGGAAGAGCAGTACTCTAGTAATTTTTTGACTAACTTTTTGATCTGCGTGTTGGAATTTCCAAGACGGCACTCGCTCGGAGATGCTTTTCGTCGTGAGTGGCGCTGCGGTCTGTTGTACGCCTTACCGCCTATACCACTTCTGCCCAGAGTGCTGAAGAAGATCAGGCGAGACCGAGCCCAAGTCATCCTTGTGGCTCCGGACTGGGCACAAAGATACTGTTATCCCGAGCTGCTCAGCATGTCAGTCGATCCCCCGATTCGTCTGCCTCTTCAGGAGGACCTTCTGTCGCAGCAGCAGGGGACGGTCCTCCACCCGAACCTGTCCAGTCTCCACCTACATGTGTGGAGATTGAGCGGCGACAGTTGAGGCCATTTGACTTGATTCCTGAAGTCTGTAATGTGATTCTGGTAGCCAGGCGTCGCTCCACAAAATTAGTATACGCCTGCAGGTGGAACAATTTTGTGGCTTGGTGCACAGCAAAGGCTGTGGATCTACTTTCGGCCCCCTTTCATAGGTTCTCCTCTTCCTTCTTTCTCTTGCCCAACAGGGCTCCACTCTGGGCACTATCAAAGGCTATCTCTCGGCCTTTTCAGCCTTCTTGAGGTTTTCCTGATCAGCCTTCTCTTTTCAAGTCCCCAGTTGTAAATAGGTTCTTGAAAGGCATTGCTCACATGTTCCCTCCTGTTCCTTTCGTGATGCCTCAGTGGGACTTGACCCTTGTTCTAACCTATTTGATGTGCGCTCCTTTCGAGCCACTTCACAATTGCTCTCTTTATCTTCTGACTCCATTCCTGGTCCTCATCACCTCTGCCAAGAGAGTGAGTGAGTTCCAGGCTCTATCTTCTAAGCCTCCTTTCCTCTCTGTCCATCCGGACAAAGTTGTTTTGAGAACTCGTCCTTCTTTCCTGCCCAAGGGGGTTACAGCCTTTCATATCGGGCAGTCTATCAGCTTGCCCACCTTCTTTCCGCCTCCGCATCCCTCGAAAGAGGAAGAGAGGCTCCACCATCTGTACGCAAAACGTGCTCTCTCGTTCTTTCTAGAACGCACACGCCAGTTCTGGGTGGACGACCAGCTCTTTGTTGGTTACGTGGGCGCTAAGAAGGGACGGGCGGTGCACAAGCTAGCCATCTCACGGTGAGTCGTGTTGTGCATCAAGGTCTGTTACTCCTTGGCGAAAAAGGAGCCTCCTGTTGGGCTGAGGGCCCATTCCACTCGGGCCACGGCGACTACTACTGCCTTGGTCGGGGAGTACCCTTACAGGACATGTCAGGCAGCTACTTGGGCCTCACTGCACACGATTCCTAAGCACTACTGCCTGGACAGCCAAGTCCGGAGAGATGGCTTTTTCTGCCGTTCTGTTCTCTGGGACTTTCTGGTGTGATATTGGTTCGCAGACCCACCACCGGGGTTGGTATTGGTGGGGTATCTATTCTAAGGTAAGGAATCTAACACTAACCTGTTTCTTTCAGATGCACAAGTTACTTACCTTTGGTAACGATATATCTGTAAGAAACAGTAGTTAGTGTTAGATTCTTTACCGCCCCACCCATCCTCCTCGTTCTGCGAACCAATATCTAGGGTTAAGGACATCCCTTTCAGGGCCCTAGTTTTATGGCACCAGTGTCGGTTTCTATCATGGCTCTGCGTTCCTGGCGCGGAAAGCTATGTACAGAACTGACGTCAGCGCGCGAGGGCGGCATCTAAGTACTCCGACGTCATCCTGGCAATCACGATGCCAATGACGGATGCAGAGCCGCAGACGATGCCTAGCGACGCGCAGGGGTACTGCTGACGAAAACTTTCCGGATCCAGCCTGACGCCTGGGGATATTCTAAGGTAAGGAATCTAACACTAACTATGTTTCTTACAGATATATCATTACCGAAGGTAAGTAACTTGTGCTTTTGTACTTGACTCTCAAGTTAGCGAGGGCGAGCAGTCACATAATTCTCAGCTTTGTAATGACGGCTGCTTGAACTCAGAGCTCAACAATAGATCAACAGACTCGATTGAATAAATGACCTGCACACTGCTTATCTTGCCAAGACACATGTACTTTTTAAAATTCTTTTCATTGAACTAGTGCCCAATCGATAGTGTTGACACCGAAAATGCGGTGCACATTAGTGAGAGTGCTAAGACCAAAAAGGCAAAGTCTGCAAATATGGAGTTGTTGCCAATTTCAGTTGAGAGAGAGAATGTCGAAAAACAACATGATTGTTTCCTTAGAACTGAGGAAGAAACGAAAGGGAGGATAGACTTGAAAGATACTCCTCTTCCAGAGTGTGATGGTACCTTATGGGTGGATGGTTCGTGTTTCAAGCTTCCGAATGCTGATACGACTGTGGCATATGCTGTCACGACTTTGCATACGATTGTTGAAGCTGCACACATCCCACATAATTCAGCTCAAGCAGCAGAATTGATTGCACTTAGGAGAGCGTGTGTTTTATCAAAAGGAATGAAAGTGACCATATATACTGACAGTCGTAGTAAAACAAGCTTTATTTCAATATATTAGTCAAATCTTAAAAAGCATTACAGTACAAGGAAAACATTTAAAATACAATGAGCTTTAGCACTTTTGTTCCTTAACTAAGAACACATACAAATTGGACATTTGTTAAAAACATATGAGTTAACTATAAAAAAAGCACAATATAGATTACGGGAGGCTCAATTGCCAATAGAATCTAATAACAGCATGGGGTTTGACAATAAAACCAATGCAATATATATTAAGGGAGAATCAGTTGCCTAGACGATCTGAGTCGCCATGCCCAACCCAAAAATTTTTCCAGGCAGCAAGCAAACAGAGGACGAGGATCAGATCTTAAGATGCGTAAGGCCTCCAGGTGGGATCTAGTGCCGAGACTCCTGCATAATGGCTTCAGCCAAACACGTCGAGGGGCTGCATATGCCGGGCACTCAAACATTAGGTGGGCCACTGACTCATGCCTATTATTACAAAAAGGGAAATATGGTGTAGTTTGCGCCGGTGGCTTCCAGCTTGCCGTCAGCTTCCCTAATGGCAATAGACCCACCCTAAATTTGAAATACAGTGCCCTGTCCCATGATTTGCAAATCATATCTAAATATGGTTCTCTGAAGGGCAACTCCTTGACCATCAGGAATTCTGTGGTGGATCTACATAATTTAGAATTACTGTTTCTGACATCTACCACCCAAGACCAGTATAGTTTCTTTAAGGTCTGTTTGGGCGGAGCAGTTCTGTTGACCCAGGCGTCTTCAAGGCCCAGGTTATAAAGAAGCCGCTTAACTTCTTTAAGCCAACGGACCTTGTGCCAACCAGATGTTAAAAGGAGTTCCCTTAGGCCTTCAGCATAGCTGGACAATTCTGGTACCCTCCATATTCGTGCCCATAAGAGAAGGGGACGTAACCTCGCCTGCTCACCTATTGGACGTGTGCCTACATCTAGGAGGAGTGGAAGAGAAGGTGCACTGTGCGGTAAGCCCACAAGGTCTTTGTGGAATTTGTTTTCCAAATGCATCAGAAAGTCAACTTTCTGCACGCCCCACAGTTCAGACCCGTACAGAGCCGCGCTCACCCCCCTTGCCCTGTAAATGTCCATTACAGGACCGATTGGTTTGAGGGACGAAGCACGTTGTTCCTTCAGCAAGGCCCCTGTCACCCTCTTATGGACCATCTTTTGGTGGTGGGCTTTCCAGCTCATAGAGTCACAGAGACAGCTCAATTCCTGTTAGGGGTAATAGCGAAACACCACCCCTCGCCCTCCTTAGGTAGAGGTTGAAAACTTCTAGCTTTTTCCCACCGTGACATTTGACTGATAATCTCTGCAAATCGGGTGATTTAGTGGATATGTGCCTTATAGTTAGCCCTAATGTAATACTGACCCAGATCAGAAGGCCGCCCGAAGGGCGACCTTTACTACCAGATGGTTGAGATGCAGGGACAAAGTAAGTTGTATAACCCACCCGGTGTCGGGGTTCCAAGCACCAAGTTTCTTGCAGAAGACATATCTCAAAGGATTCCACAAGGGAGTTCCAGTCGGGAATGTCGATGTTACGTGCAAGACCTGCTACATTCCAACTAAGGACCCTCATCTGTGGATTTCCTGCGACCCTCAGTCCCATTGAGGGGGGACGGAGACAGAGCTAAGCCTTCTTGACCCGTGTGACGACATTATAGCCTCAACAACAGCCCCCAATAGAGATTGAGTGTCATCCCCCCTTTTAGGAACAGTTATCCGTGCGTCATAGTTGCTAACAACAGTAAGCCTTTTGCTAATAGGCGGGACCAGTGGCTGTGGTGTTAAGGAGGTCTGAGGGAGGGTGTCTATCTCATGAATTGCTTTGATAATAGAAATACTCAACACCCCCTGTTCTTCCAAAGGACCCACGGTTAATTGGCCAGGAGGATGGGGGCAGCTTCCCCTAGGTTTGATCGCCAGAAGTGCATGGTCAGGGACCGCAGGAGACAAAGAAACCCTGACATGAGGTAAAAAATTAGGAGGCATGGGAAGTCAATCTACCTCTTCAAGGGAACCAAACCTATTGGATGTTGATGCCCCAAACCACCTTCTATTTGGGCCTTGCCAATTGTCTCTTGCCCCACCACGAGCCTGGTGTCGCACCGATGACCAATCCCCCCCATAATTTGAGTTAGAACGAGGGGGGTAAAAAAATGTTAAAGGCCGGGCTACAATGGATGAGTTATCCCCATAGGTAGTCCATGAGCATATATGGTGAGCCGTATGTGGGTCCTCAAAAGACACAACAATACAGTCACCTTGAGTGGATTTACGAGAAGGACCTACCCATGGAACTCTGCGCACCATTAGGATTCTACTTCTCGTGTGGTTAGGTATCGGTCTATTTACATTCAGCCAGTGGATAACCTTATTCTTCAGGGACCAGTGGTTTTCTTGAGTGTCACTCTCAATTTCCGGTACACCTGTCAATACCACTACATATGGCTTTGCATCTGGGGGAAGATCTATATAACCTCCACGAAAGTTATTTCTACTTTGTGGGCCCTGGGGGATAGAACAATCGACCTTGTTGTCATTCAGCCTAGGGGCAGCTCCTGCTTTGTGCTGTATAATAGGTTGTGGAGTAGGGTGCTTTGGTGACTTTGGTGGGGGTTTGGAGGCTTTGTGATCATAGCCCTTTGTACGTGGTTTGGGTACTGGCCTGTTTAGGAGCGGTGCTGGAGGGATGGTAGTGGGTATTAATGTGGCTGGATTACCATCTGGAGCATTACTTTTTTCCTTGTCCCGCAAAGTGAGAGATGCTAGAGTTAGGATACTCTTTTCCACCTCTAAGAGATGGTTTTCAATACGAGAGAGTCTTAGGTCCAGAGGGGATAGCAGCTTTTTTAGGGTTTCCCAGACTATTTTTATAAAATCCACATCCTTTCCCTCCTGCTCATCTAATTGTGTCCCGATGACCTCTATTGCTGCGTTCTCCTCGGAGATATCCAAGGTTGCGCCGTTCTCATCTGCTCCGGGGGACATCTGCACAGGGAGAGCAGTCCTACCTTCAGCAGTGTGCACAGGCAAATTGCTAACATTTAGATAGTGGGCCCTAGCAACTTTAGCCTTTTTGCGGGAATAGTCGGATCTTGTGTTGCGTTTTCTTTTGTGTGCTGTACCCTTAGTATTAGTACATAGGGGTTTCTCATGGGTCTTAGTGAGCAGTGGTGTATTAGCGTTCAGTTGACCTTGATCTAGTTCAGGAATGATAATGGGTGAGGTCTGACTGACGTGCTGGTGGGTGGAGCTTGGGGTTGGGATTGGCACAGAGGACGTATCTAGAGTGTGGTGAACGTCAGCCTGTGTTGTAATATGTCGCGGGTTAGGCAATCGTTCCGGAGTTATGGCAGACGCTATGTGGCCTAGGGAAGATTTTTTGGACTTGGCAATGTCCTGAGACAATCTTCTAGCTGCCTCCAAGTCTAGGGAAACACGGTTTTGCATTTTGGTGATTTCCTTGTCTATGGCAATGTTCGTTCTCGTTATGAAATCATCAAGAGTCCCTTTTTGCTTCAACCCTCCCTTAGCAGCCCTACTACGGCTTACCCGTGTGCACATGTTCCTACAGGGATATATAAAACAAAGGCTACAATAGGAATTGCAAAAGGATGGTACCAGAGGCACAAGAGGGGGCAAAAGGGATGGGGCCCAGTCCAGTCTCTTCAGTCCTCGAACGGCCTCAAACGGCCCGCCCTTTGCCCGGGCTTAGCCCCGGGTGCTCCCGCGCAGCGTGTGCACTTCCTTCTAAAGTAGCCTATGCAAGGCGTGATTGGCGGGTGGGCGGGGCAGGCAGGGAGAGCAGCCCAGGTGGAACAGATGAGGCACGCAGGGACTCTTGGTCCACGGAGTCCCTGCCTTCTACTCGCAGCCCTGCCGGTATCCGCCGTCAGCAATCAGCAACAAATAACCCCACTCTAACTGCAGCAGCTCCCGCGGTAATGACCGCGCTGCGGGACCCGCGAAGCGGGTTCGGCGAGTTGCTGCGGTGATACTGCGGTGGTCCCGGGGGTCTAAGACGCTAGAAAGAGGTCAGCAGCAGGTAGGTTTAGGCAAGTGGCAAAGTTTTGGTCAGACGCTCCCAACAACGCTGGCCAATCGCTCCCCTTTACCTCTGTGGGCGGGTGGGCGGGGCCGGCAGGGAGAGCAGCCCAGGTGGAACAGATGAGGCACGCAGGGACTCCTGGTCCACGGAGTCCCTGCCTTCTACTCGAAGCCCTGCCGGTATCCGCCGTCAGCAATCAGCAACAAATAACCCCACTCTAGCTGCAGCAGCTCCCGCGGTAATGACCGTGCTGCGGTACCCGCGAAGCTGGTCCGGCGAGTTGCTGTGGTGATCCTGTGGTGGTCCCGGGGATCTAAGACGCCAGAAAGAGGTCAGCAGCAGGTAGGTTTAGGCAAGTGGCAAAGTTTTGGTCAGACGCTCCCAACAACGCTGGCCAATCGCTCCCCTTTACCTCCGTGAGCGGGTGGGCGGGCCGGCAGGCAGGGAGAGCAGCCCAGGTGGAACAGATGAGGCACGCAGGGACTCCTGGTCCACGGAGTCCCTGCCTTCTACTCGCAGCCCTGCCGGTATCCGCCGTCAGCAATCAGCAACAAATAACCCCACTCTAGCTGCAGCTGCTCCCGCGGTAATGACCGTGCTGCGGGACCCGCGAAGCGGGTCCGGCGAGTTGCTGCGGTGATCCTGCGGTGGTCCCGGGGGTCTAAGACGCCAGAAAGAGGTCAGCAGCAGGTAGGTTTAGGCAAGTGGCAAAGTTTTGGTCAGACGCTCCCAACAACGCTGGCCAATCGCTCCCCTTTACCTCCGTGGGCGGGGCCGGCAGGGAGAGCAGCCAAGGTTGAACAGATGAGGCACGCAGGGACTCCTGGTCCACGGAGTCCCAGCCTTCTACTCGCAGCCCTGCCGGTATCCGCCGTCAGCAATCAGCAACAAATAACCCCACTCTAGCTGCAGCTGCTCCCGCGGTAATGACCGTGCTGCGGGACCCGCGAAGCGGGTCCGGCGAGTTGCTGCGGTGATCCTGCGGTGGTCCCGGGGGTCTAAGACGCCAGAAAGAGGTCAGCAGCAGGTAGGTTTAGGCAAGTGGCAAAGTTTTGGTCAGACGCTCCCAACAACGCTGGCCAATCGCTCCCCTTTACCTCCGTGGGCGGGGCCGGCAGGGAGAGCAGCCAAGGTTGAACAGATGAGGCACGCAGGGACTCCTGGTCCACGGAGTCCCAGCCTTCTACTCGCAGCCCTGCCGGTATCCGCCGTCAGCAATCAGCAACAAATAACCCCACTCTAGCTGCAGCAGCTCCCGCGGTAATGACCGCGCTGCGGGATCCGCGAAGCCGGTCCAGCGAGTTGCTGCGGTGATCCTGCGGTGGTCCCGGGGGTCTAAGACGCCAGAAAGAGGTCAGCAGCAGGTAGGTTTAAGCAAGTGGAAAAGTTTTGGTCAGACGCTCCCCTGACAGTCAATACGCATTTGGCGTGGCTCATAGTTTTGGACGTCTGTGGCGTGAACGTGGGTTTCTGACTTCGCGTGAAGCTAAGATACAACATGGTCAGTTGGTGAATGAGCTTCTTGAGTCACTTACTTTGCCGTTACAAGTTACGATTGTGAAATGCAGCGCACACAAAAAGGTTACTGATGATGTTGGTCATGGAAATGCATTTGCTGACGAAGTCGCAAAAGAAACAGCAAAAGATGTGAAGAATCGAATGTATGTGGCAGGCCCTGCAAGATGGGTTGGTGACGTTGGAATGTGTGAAGATACGATAGAGAGTGTGAAATCTATTCAAGCTGAAGCTATAGAGAAAGAGTTGAGCGTGTGGAGAGAGAGTACGGGTAAACTGGATGCAAATGGTTGTTGGGTTGAATTATCAGAACATCAGCAATGGTTGTTACCCAATGCGTATGTGCTTGCAGTGGTGACAATGGCCCATGGAATGGCTCACATCAGCGTGAAAGGGATTTGCAAGTTGTTGGCTCCAGTATGGCAAAACGCTGGAATTCCTAAGTGTGCAGAGAATGTGGTCAAGAATTGTATGGTGTGTCTGAAATACAATCCTGGTAGGGGAACCCCAACTCCAGCTGGTCATTTTGCACCTCCTACGTATCCGTTCGAGGTTTTGCAGCTAGATTTCATCCACATGGAAAGGTGCAACAATTTGAAATACGTACTCGTTGTTGTTTGTGCCTTTTCAAGGTGGGTAGAAGCGTATCCCTTAAAAGACAACACTGCCTTATCCACAGCTAAAGCCCTTGTCAAAGAATTCTTCCCGAGATTTGGGATGCCGAGAATGGTCTGGAGTGATAATGGGAGTGAATTTGTGGGTCGAGTGATGAAGAAAGTATGTGAAGGGCTAGGCATCCAACAAAAATTCCACGCTGCAAATCATCCCCAATCAGCTGGACTAGTAGAGTGCTATAATGGCACACTAAAACTTAAATTGGCCAAGATTCAAGCGAGCTCTGGTCTTAAATGGCCTGATGCTCTGCCTTTGGCACTCCTATCGACAAGAATGACTGTGCATTCACGAGTGGGACTTAGTCCCTCTGAAATAATGTTCGGCCGCCCGGCCAACAAATGGGGAGTGCCAAGGCCAATAAAATTCAGTGAGATCGAACACCCTGTACTGCTTGATTATTTGTATGATTTGACGGCTAAATTGCGTGTTTTACACCAACAGGTCCACGACACTCTGCCTCAGGTCTCTGAAGCTCCAGGACATTCGATCGATCCTGGATCCTAGGTGCTGGTTAAGAATTTTCAGCGAACAAAGAATGACCAGCCCCGGTGGACCGGCCCCCATCTAGTCCTTCTCTCAGCGAGATCAGCCGTTCGAGTGGAAGGAAAGAAGAACTGGATCCACGGCGTACACTGCAAGAGGGTCCCTTTGCCTCTGCCGTACGACCGGTGGGTCCAGGAGGGTATCGCTGACTCTGGGACTGAGACTGTGCCTCGTTTTCTGCCTTTTAGCGACGCACGTGTAAAAGGAACAATTTCTGAACGAGAAAGTGACAATCATTTGCAAGAAGCTGTGCCACCGTCAATTCGATTGAACACTACAAAGCCTGAACTTTTGTTCCAAGACCAGACACTATCTGGAAAAAGGCTGAGAGCGCAGCTCTCTCATCTGGGAAACTTTCTTATTTTTGTTTTTCGAACCGCCATCCGGGTTCAGCTGTAGGGTCGTGGTTGCCCAAGTCTTTGGGGTGCAGCCGAAGACGTTAGGTCGACGGTTCTGGTTGGTCTAAGGGAGTTGCCCTGGACTGACAGAAGCATTCCTTAGCATAGAACACCCTACCACCGCAAGCGGCAATTAGAGAGGATGGAGTTTTTCGAGATGGAGAGACTGTCGCGATCGCTCTCGCCACCACGGCGAGAAGAAGAAAATGTAGAATAGCGCGTTCTTTCCAAACGGACTACATGTCCCAGAAGGCAAAGTGGCTCTGGAAGGCAGGAAAAAAGGCTGAGCCTATATAAGCTCCTCCCCTCAGCAGGTAGTTGCTTGACAATTGTTATTGTGGTTACGTATTGGCGGATGGTGTTGTCCCCGCCGGATGTATACCCTAGAAACCCAGCGCAGACGAAGAGCCTGCGAGGTCAGAGAACATTCAAGCCCACGCCGATGAAAAGCCTGCGAGGTCAACGGATTCAAGTCTACGCCGAGGAAAAGCCTGCGAGGTCATACACTCAAGCCCACGCCGATGAAAAGCCTGTGAGGTCCGAGGAGTGGAGAAATCTTCTGACAAGTCGCAAGTATACCAAAAGAAGAACGGGCTTGTTCTTCTATCCAAGTCTTTTTCTTTCTTTCTAGTATTCCGCGTATTACGCATTCTGATTTCCTTTGTCCCCCAGAAGTTCCCAAGTTTCGTAAGAAAGAGTTCTTACTTGATTTCCTTGTTATTGACCCCTTTGACAACAAGTTTGTTCCCAAGAGTTATTGAGAACAAAGAGCCTACAAAGAAAATACACTTTTCTGTATCCGAGGGTAGAAGAGCCTCATTGGGAAATACGCCATTGGAGAAAGTGACGATAACTTTCTCTTCACCTATCCGGTTATCTCGGATTGAGGAACTGCCTGTTTTCGTTTTACGACGAGAGAGCTTTACCTCTGGTAAGTTTCATCACTCAGGGCCAGGGGAGGGAAGTGACCTTAAAGAGACAAGGTACTCATACTTGCCCTTTGCCTCTCCACGCTGCAGTACGTCCCTCAACCGAGTTCTCGTGGATCACTCAGACCGGACCCAGAAGGCAGCATCCCAAACTCCGGCTCTCCTACACCTTCTCACCTCCCGGCTTCTCGCAATACTCACTCAGAAGGTGATTAACACTAGGCATGGGCGGAAAATCCGTTCCGCTCGCGGATTTTGCGGATTTTCGGGAAATCCGCAATCCGCGAGATTTGCGAATCTCCCGCAAAATCCGCAAATCCGCGAGCAGCGGATTTTGCTCGCACTGCTCGCACTGTTCGCGTGAGTTCGCGTGAGTTCGCGCCCCGCGAATAAGTGCAAAATTGCAGAAATACGATCTTAGCAAAACTGAAAGTAACTACTTACCAGGTTCAAAAGTTCAGGCTCATCATTAGTAGCCATTTCCTGTAGTGCTTCCTGAGGGGCCCCTCCAGAGTTCAGTTGCCAGTTGAAACTATTATGTGACCCTGCTCTGAACCTCAGAATAGTTACACATATGCCACAAAGGTCCTGAATTAGAGCTAAGGGAGACAAGCAGGAGCCAGGCTGGAAGTTAAAATCCATTAATCAGCCCCTAATTCATTATTGTCAGTTGGGGCAGGGCAGGTGTTGTAACTAATTTTGCAACAATGAAAGCACTTAGCAAGTGCAAAAGATCACTAATCAGGGCGCACTAAGGAAGCAGGTGCCAGCTAAAAAAATATTCTGTGACACATTAATCAGCCCCAAATTAATTCAGGTCACTTGAGGCAGGGAAGGTGTGCTTTGCTTTGCCGAAAATAATGTACACTGGACAACCAGAGGGTGTGGTGATGAAACAGAGGGTGGCATGGGTGGGCCAGAGGGTGGCATGAGTAGTCAGAGAGTGGCAGTGGTGACAGAGAGTGGCAGTGATGAAGAAGAGTGTCCCAAACAGGCTGGACACGTAGAAACAACAAGTTCGCGAAACTTGCGACCCGACAGGTAAGTTCGCAATTTGCGAAAGTGTACAAAACCCTCGCGAACTGGCAGAAACACGGGCGAACACCAAAAAAAAAAAATCCGCAAATTCGCGGGAATTCGCGGATTTTGCGGATTGCGAATCCGCAAATCCGCAAAATTCGCGAACGCGAGATCCGCAAAATTCGCCCATGCTTAATTAACACATCACCACTGGGTGTTGTGTTTAGACAAGTCGAGGGGACTTTCATCCCATCGTTCCTGCTGGCCAGATCCATAAGGTTAGTGGCGCGCGACTGTACTTTCGCTGCTTACAATCCCGACAGATTGTCAAGCCCAAGAATACTAACCAGCCTGGACGATCGATGCCGATGCTACCCTCGCTACCCTGCTGGAAAGTTTCTCAGAACTACGACAGGAGGTCCTTACCTCTCGTGCAGAGAACCAATCTTTATACCAAGAAGTTACACAGATGCGCAAAGAGTTGTCTGACTTGGCACTTAAGGAACCAGTGGTGAGACCTATACTCAAACCAGCCACGTTACCCCCACCTGCTTCATCCCGGACCGGGGGTTATTTTTTGTCTTTATTTACTCCCTCTACAACCACGGATGCCTTACCTACTGTTCAAATAATCCAGAACACAGGGATACCTCTTGCTCCACCGGAGAGGTTTTACGGGGATCCTCGAAAATTCGAGACATTTCTAAATCAGTGCCGTCTTCATTTCTTGTGTAAGCCCGCAGTCTTTCAGGAGGAAGCGGCTCAAACGGCATTTATGATGTCCTACATGGGAGGGAATGCGTCAAGTTGGACCATACCCTTGTTGGAACGCAATGACCCTGTGTTACATAACTTTCCTGATTTTTGTCTCGAGTTGAGAAAACTTTTCGACAGAAAATCTCACATGCTAACCCTTGACCGTGAAATAATGACATTGAGACAGGGTTCGCAAGATCTATTGTCATATATTACCACCTTCAATCGCCTCTTAGTGGAAACAGACTGGCCGGTGGAAAAACGGATTTCCCTCTTCTATCAAGGTTTAAGAGGCGAATTAAAGGATGTGTTAGCCCAAGTGGTGCAATTACTGACAACGGTATCAGAACTTATTGATCTGACCGTCCAGTTAGATCACCGTCTGCTAGAGCGAAAAGGAGAAAGACCCCGAGGAGACAATCGATTCTACTATCCTCTTACGCGACCAAGAACGGGAGGAGAGGAGAAAAGTAAGATGTCAGAAGAGTCTGAACCAATGCAGATCGGAGGGATCAGAGGCCCCCTTACTCCAGAAGAAAAGGATAAAAGGAGACATCTTAAACTTTGTCTTTATTGTGGGAAAGGAGGACATTTTATCAAGGAATGCCGGGCTCGGAATCACGTCTCAGGATGCTCTACCCTTCCTCGAGTCCCAGCCACTATGAAGAACGCAGAACAGTCGGAAAACTGAATATCTCAAATCAGACGGAGGTCTCTGACTTGAGATGCCAGCTTTCCATGATCTCCCCTGTTCTTGCTAACACCCTTCATCCCGCAGTGGCCCACATGAACGTAAGCGTGTCTCTCTGGATTTCCTCTCGAGACAAACTACAGATTGAGGCCCTACTTGACTCTGGGGCCACCGGTAATTACATCGACCAAGATTTTGCGTTACGGATGGGCATCCCGTGCGAAAAGAAGCCTCGACCCGAAACAGTAAAAGCAGTGGACGGCACAATCCTTTCATCAGGTCCGGTGGTTTATAACACCCTTTCACTATTGACGGAGTTTGGGGTGGACCATCAAGAACATATCCAATTCGACCTGATTGATGCCCCGCAGTTTCGTCTCATCCTGGGTATGCCATGGCTTACACTGCACGATCCTTTTGTGAGTTGGTCATCCCGTACGGTCAATATGACCTCTCCCTATTGTAAGGAACATTGTACGAATCATGAGCTCCTTCCTTCCCTCACGGAACCCTCACCTGCCACCTATTTGGCGAATGCCTGCACCTTTGAGAAATTCTGTTGTGCCACGGTGCTTCCCGTTGAATACCAGGAGTATAAGGCCTTGTTTGACAAACAACAGGCAGCCCAGTTACCACCCCATCGGGTCTATGACTGTCGTGTTGACCTGGTACCGGGGGCGGATATCCCCTGCAGCAGGGTATATGCTCTGACGGAAAAAGAAACCCAATACTTAAAAACATATATTGAGGATAACCTAGCAACCGGGTTTATCAGACACTCAACCTCCCCTGCGTCGTCGCCGATGTTTTTCATTGCCAAGAAGGACTGTGATGAGCTAAGACCCTGCATAGATTACCGTGCCATTAACAAGGTAACGATAAAAAACCGCTATCCCCTTCCCCTGATTCCGGTCTTGATGGATCAATTGAAGGGAGCACGATATTTCACAAAGCTCGATCTTCGGGGAGCCTACCACCTTGTTCGAGTGCAAAAAGGGGACGAGTGGAAGACGGCTTTCAGGACCAAATTCGGTTTATTCGAATACCGGGTAATGCCCTTTGGTCTCTGCAACGCCCCAGCCGCCTTCCAATTCTTCATGGACGAGGTGCTGAGAGGATGTCTGGAATCCTACTGCGTGGTCTACATCGACGATATTTTGATTTATTCAACAACAATGTCCGAGCATATCGTCCATGTAAAGACAGTCTTGAGGAAGCTACAACAAAATTTGTTGTACGATAAGTTGGAGAAGTGCCTTTTCCATGTTCAGGAAGTAGCCTTCTTGGGGTACATTATAGACGCCCAAGGGTTCCGGATGGATATGAGCAAAGTTGAGGTGATCCTTAACTGGAAGACTCCACAGAATGTTAAGGCTGTGCAAAGTTTTCTTGGCTTTGCCAACTATTATCGGCGCTTTATTCGGGACTTTTCAAAAACCATCCACCCCATCACAGCCCTCCTACGAAAGAACGTACCGTTTGTATGGGGAACAGAAGCAGAACTATCCTTTCAACTTCTTAAAGACAGGTTTACCCAGGCCCCGATTCTCAGACATCCGGATCCTCAACTGCCGTATATCCTAGAGACTGACGCCTCCCAATACGCCCTCGGAGGAATCTTGTCCCAAAGACATCCCACCACGGGGCAGTTGCACCCAGTGGCATACTATTCGAGGAAACTTACACCCTGTGAGATAAACTACACCATCACGGATAAAGAACTCCTTGCCATTAAAAGGGCTTGTGAAGAGTGGCGACACTATCTCCTAGGTGCTTTACACACTGTTGAAATCATCACGGATCATCGGAACCTGTTGTTCCTCAAAACGGCTAAAGCTTTGACTCCGAGACAGCTGAGATGGACTTTGTTTTTTTCCGAATATGATTTCGTAATCAAATACAGGCCTGGGTCACGCAATGGGAAAGCGGACGCCTTATCCCGTCTAGGAGAAGAAGAAACGGTGGAACCTGAGGAACCCCCCTATATCCTTCAAGAAACAGACTGTTCCATAAACTCGCTTGCCCTGGTCACGTCTGAGGACTTTTTGGAAGATGTAAAAGTGGCCCTCGCCGATCTTGATATTGCCTCTTGGATACAGGAGGAGCCAGAACACCGACATACGGAAGACGACCTAGCATACCATTTCCATGCGTTGTATATACCCCAGATGACGTTGCAACGACAGGTGTTGAAATGGGCGCATGATTCTGTATTGAGTGGACACATGGGCATCTACAAGACCACAGCCAACGTGGAACGTTCCTTTTGGTGGAAGGATGTTCGAGCTGATGTAAAAGAATATGTAAAGACCTGTGCGATTTGTGCCCAGGGCAAATCTGTCCATACTAAACCATCAGGCTTACTCCATCCTTTGCCCATTCCACCTAAACCCTGGCCTACATTATCCATGGATTTTATTGTAGAGATGCCTCCCTGCGTCAATCAGACTGTTATCCTGGTGGTAGTAGACCATCTCACAAAAATGGGTCACTTTATTTCTTTACCGGGCCTACCTTCGACTGTGGAGTTAGCTAAGGTATTCCTCCAACACATAGTGCGGGCGCATGGATTGCCGAGTGTGCTGATAACTGATCGCGGCACGCAATTTACATCGCATTTTTGGAAGGCTCTCTGTGCCATCTTGCAAATTGACGCAAGATTATCATCTAGCTACCATCCCCAGACAGATGGTAAAATTGAACGTCTAAATCAGACACTGGAGCAGTACCTCTGCTGTTTTACCATGCAGAATGCCACGGATTGGACCACACTTTTGTGGTTGGCTGAGTTCGCATATAACAATGCTGTTCATACCACCTTGGGGTGTTCTCCCTTCTTCTGCCTTTACGGTTTCCATCCGAACCTGCTTCCGTTCGACTGGCCTGCGGAATCTTTGGTTCCCACCATACATGAACATCATGCTCATTTGAGGGCCATCCTCATCGATGCTCGGAACTGTTTGGAGACGGCACAAGCGGCTCATAAACTGTTTGCTGACCGGAGGAGGTCCGAGGAGCCAGCGTATAAGGTGGGGGACAAGGTGTGGCTTTCCACACGTAACATACATCTGAAAGGGGTAAATAAACTTAAGCCTAAGTTTGTCGGACTTTATGGTATCTGTGAGGTTGTGAATCCTGTGGCCATGAAACTGTCCCTGCCTGTTTCTTGGTCTATCCATCCGGTGTTCCATGTGTCCCTCCTCCGGCCCTGTCCGTTGAGTATGCGATTGCCGGAGCGTCCCCCAGCTCTGGAGGTGGAAGGCCAGGAGGAATATGAGGTACAACGGGTTCTGGACTCTCGTATGGTACGTGGCAGGGTCCAGTATCTGGTCGATTGGAAAGGGTACGGGCCCGAGGACAGGACATGGGAACCTGTGGACCATCTGCATTGCCCGGATCTGGTTGCTGAATTCCACGAGCGTTTCCCTGGTAAGCCGGGCCGACCGCCGGGACGGCTGTCCTCGAGAGGGGGTTCTGTCGCGATCGCTCTTGCCACCACGGCGAGAAGAAGAAAATGTAGAATAGCGCGATCTCTCCAAACGGACTACATGTCCCAGCAGGCAAAGCGGCTCTGGAAGGCAGGAAAAAAGGCTGAGCCTATATAAGCTCCTCCCCTGCAGCAAGTAGTTGCTTGACAATTGTTATTGTGGTTTAGGTATTGGCGGATGGTGTTGTCCCCGCCGGATGTATGCCCTAGAAACCCAGCGCAGACGAAGAGCCTGCGAGGTCAGAGAACATTCAAGCCCACGCCGATGAAAAGCCTGCGAGGTCAACGGATTCAAGTCTACGCCGAGGAAAAGCCTGCGAGGTCATACACTCAAGCCCACGCCGATGAAAAGCCTGCGAGGTCAGAGGAGTGGAGAAATCTTCCGACAAGTCGCAAGTATACCAAAAGAAGAACGGGCTCGTTCTTCTATCCAAGTCTTTTTCTTTCTTTCTAGTATTCCGCGTGTTACGCGTTCTGATTTCCTTTGTCCCCCAGAAGTTCCCAAGTTTCGTAAGAAAGAGTTCTTACTTGATTTCCTTGTTATTGACCCCTTTGACAACAAGTTTGTTCCCAAGAGTTATTGAGAACAAAGAGCCTACAAAGAAAATACACTTTTCTGTATCCGAGGGTAGAAGAGCCTCATTGGGAAATACGCCATTGGAGAAAGTGACGATAACTTTCTCTTCACCTATCCGGTTATCTCGGATTGAGGAACTGCCTGTTTTCGTTTTACGACGAGAGAGCTTTACCTCTGGTAAGTGTCATCACTCAGGGCCAGGGGAGGGAAGTGACCTTAAAGAGACAAGGTACTCATACCTGCCCTTTGTCTCTCCACGCTGCAGTACGTCCCTCAACCGAGTTCTCGTGGATCACTCAGACCGGACCCAGAAGGCAGCATCCCAAACTCCGGCTCTCCTACGCCTTCTCACCTCCCGGCTTCTCGCAATACTCACTCAGAAGGTGATTAACACATCACCACTGGATGTTGTGCTTAGACAAGTCGAGGGGACTTTCATCCCATCGTTCCTGCTGGCCAGATCCATAAGGTTAGTGGCGCGCGACTGGGCTTGTCATCATGACTCTGCTTTTTCTTTGTAGTGTAGTGAAAATATGTGAATGGTCAACTGTAAAATAAGGAATGTTTGCCTAAAGCATAATATTTTGTATAAAAGGAGAAGGCTGGCTTTGTAAGTTTGAGCAGTTTGTAAGTTTGAGCAGTCTCCTGAGAATATACACCGTGTTGTACTTCTAGGATATCTGTTACTGGCTGCAGCCAATAAATTTGATCTTTGAAGTCACCAAGAAGACTCTGCGTTTCTGTAGTCTGAGACAAGAGAACTCGAAGTCTTTGGGTGTGTCCCCTGGCACCGCTGGGTTCTTAAAAACCCGGTACTTCAGTCCAAATCCCTAATTAACCAGATGCCCAAATAGCGTGTGGGGCCAGATGCCCAAACAAATGGAAAGTCCGGTGTGAAGGGGACAGTAGCATCAGTCAGGGGAAATAGGATCGACTTACTCCAGTTCATCTGGATGCCCGAAAGCCCGCCAAAACGTATGATTTCCCGAACCAGGGGGCTAAGGTTTTCCTGGGGGTGGCTGACATATAGGGTGACGTCATCCGCATACATTTAGACCAGGAGAGAGCGGGTAGAGAAACCAATGTGTATGGTGCTGCCGTAGCCTGGCAGCCAGGGGCTCTATGATGATTGCAAAAAGCATGGGCGATAACGGACACCCCAGGCGAGTGCCACGGGCAAAGTTGAACGGGTCGGATACCTGACCATTAATGCGGAGACGTGCGGAGGAACTGGTGTAAAGGAGTTTGATATTACGCAGAAAGTGAGCACTGAAACCCATATGCGGTAGAATGCTGAACAGGAACGGCCACTCCAACGTATGGAATGCCTTGGTGGCATCGAGCAGTCTGGCCACGGGCGGCAAGTTAGGGTTAATTTGATGCCGGACAGATAAAATGGTGCGAAGATTATGTGAGGTTGCCCTGCCAGGTATGGAGCCAGATTGATCCGGGAGATTTGGCGAAGGTTTTATTATCTATGTTTATTAGGGAAAGAGGACGGGAGGAGTCATGACGGTCGGCAGGCTTGTCGGGTTTAAGGAGCAAATTTATCAATGCTTCGCGCAGGGACTGCAGGAATAGCCCGGTATCGAAAGACTCATCCTCCTAGACCTCTCCGCGGCATTCGACACGGTCTGCCACCGCACCCTAGTACGGCGCCTCAGCAACGTCGGAATCCAGGACAAGGCGCTGGAGTGGATCACCTCCTTCCTCGACGGGAGAACACAGAGAGTCCGCCTACCACCGTACAAGTCAGAGGCCACCGAAGTCATCTGCGGCGTCCCCCAAGGATCATCTCTGAGTCCCACCCTCTTCAACGTCTACATGAGCCCCCTCGCGGCCATCGTACGCAAACACAACCTCAGCATAATCTCCTACGCCGACGACACCCAGCTGATCCTCTCCCTGACCAACGACCCCGCCGCCGCCAGAGCCAACCTGCACGAAGGGATGAAAGATGTAGCCGAGTGGATGACGACCAGCCGCCTGAAACTGAACTCGGACAAGACGGAGGTCCTCATCCTGGGCTCCTCTCCCTCCGCCTGGGACGACTCCTGGTGGCCTCCCGCCCTGGGCACCGCACCCAAACCGACAGACCATGCACGCAACCTGGGCTTCATCCTGGACTCCTCCCTCTCCATGACCAGGCAAGTCAACAACGTCTCCTCGGCATGCTTCAACATCCTACGCATGCTACGGAAGATCTTCTGGTGGATCCCCACCGAGACCAGGAAGACCGTCACCCAGGCCCTCGTCACCAGCCGACTGGACTACGGCAACGCCCTCTACGCCGGGACCACCGCCAAGCTCCAGAAGAGACTCCAGCGGATCCAGAACGCCTCAGCCAGACTCATCCTCGACATCCCACGAACCAGCCACATCTCCGGACATCTGCGAGACCTTCACTGGCTCCCCGTCAACAAAAGAATCACCTTCCGCCTCCTCACCCACGCACACAAAGCCCTACACGACCAAGGCCCGAGCTACCTCAACAGCCGAGTCAACTTCTACGCTCCCAAACGCCACCTCCGATCAGCCAACCACGCCCTCGCCGCCGTCCCCCGCATCCGAAGAGCGACTACAGGAGGAAGGTCCTTCTCCCACCTGGCCGCCAAGACCTGGAACTCCCTCCCGACCGACCTGCGCCTGACCCAAGACCACCTCTCCTTCAGGAAGAAGCTGAAGACCTGGCTGTTCGAGCAGTAGCGGCTCCCCCCCCCCCCCCAGCGCCTTGAGACCCCACGGGTATGTAGCGCGCTTTATAAGTGTCACTGATTGATTATACATGGCCTCCAGATGCGGTTCCAGGATGTCAGCGAACGATTTGTAGAACGAGGCAGGCAGGCCATCCAGGCCAGGGGCCTTGTCACTAGGTAAGCTGTTGATGGCTGCCAATATTTCTTTCCTGGAGAATGGCTCAACAAGAAATTTTCGATGGTAATCTTCGAGCCAGACGAGGGCGAAGGACTCAAAATAGTGGTCGAACTCCTCCCGTGGCAAGGGAGTGCAGACACAATAGAGGTGAGAGTAAAAGTCGAGAAAACGGGATTTAATATCTTCCGGAGAGGTGGTCCTGTCCAGGCTCTATCACTGAGAGCAGTTATATAGGAGGCAGCGAGCGGTGGATGTAGGATGTTAGCAAGAGTACACCCCGGGCGGTCTCCCTCCCCAAAGCGTCACGCTCGCTCTCTACCAAGGAAGGACAGTTCACGGCCGGCTTCATCCTAGAATTCGGTATGCTTTTGGCAAAGCAGCGCCAGCATCTCAGGCCTGGGGCACGCCGCCTGGGCGGCATCAAACCACGAGTATTTCACTTCCATATACGGCTCGGGAGCAATTTTGCTTTTATTACTTTTATTAATGGGGTATAAGTTGGGCCTCCCAAGAAGCTATAAAGTAGGCGAAAAGCCCCTTGTAGACTTTTGGCTCTTTCCTTCATCTCCATTTTATGGTATGAAAAAGATCCTTTCTCGTCATACAGTATCCCAAGATATTTATAACATTGAACTTTTTCTAGCTCTCGCTTTTGGTGGTACCATTTGTATTGACTGCCCTTCCGATTCTTGGTACTGACTTCCATTACTTTTGTTTTTGTTTCGTTTATTGTCATTTTGTTCTCAATTGAATACATTGATGTTTTGTTTATTAATTGCTGCAGTCCTACCCTTGTTTGGCTTAGCAGGAGGACGTCATCAGCGTATAATAAGTTCGATATTTGTTTCTCAGCCAGCTTTGGTGAGTCTGCTAACTCATTGTTCATTGCAAGGGTAAAGTCTGATAAAAATAGATTAAATAAATATGGAGCTAAAACACACCCTTGCTTTAGGCCTTGAGTTTTTTTAATTTTCCTCGAAAGCTTTGAGCCATTCCCTAGCCGGACTCTTGTCCAGGTATCGGTATATAACAATTGTATTGCATTTAAAAGGCTGGAGCTAATGCCATAACGATCCAGTTTCCTCCATAAAATCTGCCTATTTACGCAGTCAAAGGCAGCTTTAAAATCAACGAAACATAAATATAATAGCTGTTTCTTGTTTTATATTTTTCCATTCTAATTCCCAGTGTTAACACGTTTGTTTTTGTACCTTGACCGTGTACAAAAGCTGATTGGTTTGGTGGAATTAAATGGTTTTCATTAGCCCAATCAATTAACTCCTTAAGTAGAACAGATGCAACTAATTTAGCTACAATATCTTGGAGCGTAATTAATCTGTAATTGGATGGGAGGGACCAGTCCCTACTTTTTATATAGGAGAAATTATAGATCCGTTCCATGCCTCGGGGACTGTTCTTTATTGGAGAGCATGATTAAATACTGGTGTTCGATAGCTCGACCAATATGATGCTTTCTCCTTATACAACACAGCGGGAATCCCATATGGGCCTGGGGCACCATTGGATCTCTGATTCTTTATTAATTTACATACTTGGTTTTCTGTTACCTCTGTTCAGTTATTATTCTTTTCTCCTCCTATTCTTTTTATAGCCCAATCAGTAGAATTCACAGCCAAGTTAGGAGTAGGATTCAAATGCATATCTATGAATGATACCCATTCTGTAACATGACATGGTTTAAAATGCAAATTAGAACATTTTAAACAGTTTTCGCAAATTACCACGAGGTTCAACCTCGTGGTAATTTGCACTTGCAATCTTTGATTTCGCAATTTGTTTTCAGAATGATGCATTGCATTTAAGGAATCGCAAAATTGCGATTCCTTAAATGCAATCGCATTCTGGAAAGTCGCAATATTAGCGATTTTCATAAAAAAATAATGATGCATTCCAAAAAGCATTTTTGGAATCGCAAACGGCCGATTTTAAGGAATCGCACCGTTTGCGACTCCAAAAATGCTTGATGCATGTGGGCAATAGCGCCTTTGCCCACAACTATTGCTTTTCTTGCATTTTGTCCTTCCAGACCATTTTCCTTACTCCTGTATTTATCTTTTTAAGTTTTACTCTGTAAATTAAATTAACTGGGAACTTTTTTTACCAATCTCAGGATTCTGTTACGTCCTTTTTTGAATTGATGGCTTTCAAGCGAAATTTTCACCAATGAACATGCTGGTTTTTTCCTCCACTGACCTTTATTAGCATATTATTTAGATTGTGGTACTTAATTGCTTTGTGAAGAGAGACCATTTTTCGACAGCATTCCAATAATATCCTTTGAAGCGAAAATCAACAATTGCCTCCGCAGTGTTTGTAAGAGAATCTTTGGTGTTATCTGACCAATAAAGTTTGTTATAATTTACTGTCGTTATTTCTCCCGGAAGTGACCAATAGTTTTCAAATCTTAGGCCATTTAGGTTTAACTCAATTATTTGTTGATCGTGGTCGTTTATATATATTCCCTCTTTCCGATTAGACAACATTTTATGAAATAGATTCAACGATGCTATTGTATAATCCTATTCTAGCACTATGATCCCCTGCTTGAAAAGTCCATGCTTTTGGCGAATCTTGAGGAAATCGCCCATTTTGCCATCTTAGACCTATGGTTTCTAATTCTTATACAAGAGTCTTGCCGATGTTTTCATTCTTTTGTTCCCTCATACCCACTGTTGATGAAAAACTTGGAATTGACCATAAGTAATTTTGCCATTGTATTTCAACATCTCTATCGTAAGACCATAGCATATTCATGTTATAATCACCGGTAATAATAATCTCAGGTTGGGTGTCATTGTCCAGTTGCTGCAATATCATAAGTATCAAAATGGTCGCCATTGTTCTTCGTAATTTTGTACGTTGATTACTACAAGAGATGTAATTATATTTTGTTCCTTGTATCGTATTTTGACAATTAGATAATCCTTTTGACTTGGGACGTCCATTTCACTTTCCATTTTTAGCTCAGTTGATATAAAAATAGCCAAACCCCCACAAGGTCTGCCATAGTTACTTGTTCTCTTAGCTAATGAGTAATAACCCTATACCCTTCCAATCTAAAAAGAACTAAAGCCCAAGTCTCTTGTAAACAAATTATTTGAAAACAGCACAAAGTAGCGAGTTGGTTATTCTGAATCTTTGTTTGAACCCCATTTATATTCCACGAACATAATCTGACCCTTTTATTCATAATAGTTGGCCCCCTTAAAGAAACTTCAGATTGTAGATGTCAATCCTGCCTGACATTATGGAGGGCTGCTGTTAGCCAACCTAATTTGACAGTGTCAAATAATAGGTCTACTTTTTTTACCTCTAATAATTTTAAAAGATGCCCGTTGGTCATACCTGTGGGTTTCTTAATATTGAGTATTTCTTATTATTATCGGTTCTCATTGGTTATGATTTTGTAATTTTGTTAAAACAAAAGGGCTAGGATAGGAAAGTTGCAGGGGAGTTGTTATTTTTATTCCCCAGTCCTGAAAGAGAATATGTTCTTGCATAATAAGGCTGGCGGCAGTAGAAGATGTCCAAATTACTAATTTTGATCTGCGATTATTATTCTTGATGTGTGGAATTCAATTGATTCTATGTCGGTACATTTAATTTTCTTTAATGAGGGTACTGCATTTTAATATGTTCCCACGAGTCATGATATCATTATTACCCCTAGATTTATATTCCGGCGTAGAAATTACCTGCACCACTCCTTCTTTTTGATCTGGGTTATTTAATTTAATTTGTTGCAGGCTATTTTCAACTTGAGCATGCTCAATTAACCTTCCATTATGATTATTAACAGTTTGAGACCATGATTGTTGATGTTTATGTAACTGCTTCGTTTTGGTTCACAGATCTTGTGGTAATTTAATATCCTTCCAGGGTTTTAACAAATCTCTATTCGTTTTATCCCCTCTGATACTCTCACTCTTTGCTCTATTTGTTTCCAATTGTGATGGCTTATTCTCCACCTGTTTATTACATTCCTCCACTTGCAGCATTTCTAAGGACTGAATTTTCCCATACTCTTATCATTTTTATACTATCAGCTTGCTTGTTTAGGCATTTATTTTTCATAACTGCTTGTACCTCCGATAGATCTTTATTAAATCGAGGGTAAAAGGGTTTTGTTGGAGACATTTGTTTACCCTCACCTTCACAATATGATATTTGGTCATGGTTGTTTCCGGTGTTCAATCTCACTATATCTGGTGCATTTGTATTTTTTTTTATACTTTTAGAAGCTTTATTTCTTGCTTTCCATTGTTTTTTCCTCTGACTTTTTAATAGTTAAACTTCCTGAGCTGCGTCTGTCATTGTTGATTGTGTCGAGCATAGGTTTATCACTTCTTGATCTTTTGTTTTATTATCTATTTTTTCTTTAACAACAACAGTATTGTCTTTACATTTTATTGTATCTTTAGAGGGGCAGTCGGTCTTGATGGGTTGAATTCCCACATTAGGAGAATTCCCTTTTACATCGTCAATTATTGTTTTTAAAATATCCGGAATAGTAGCCAGTTTGTTAATTAGTGGGGCACAACTACACTCTGCATATGTAGATATTGGCTGAGATTGTGCCCTTACTATTAGATTATTTTGTGTTTTTATCTTCTGCTCAGTTCCGGCAACAGAGGATGCCGTAGCACTCAAGAGATCTATTTGGACCTCCTTTTTGTTGGACTGAGTTAATTGCGAGGTTTTGAAGAATAAATCCCAAATTGCTCCTGCGTTCCCACTTCCTGGTACCTGAGTACCTGGGTTATGGTGTTGCCCATTTATGAATGATAGGTCCTTTTTCTCCTCTTTTTGTGGTCCTTGAAAATCATGTCCCTCGTCACAAGAATTAATGAATTGTGGACTACTATTCAAAACGTCTTTTTGATACAGAGTACTCCAATGCTGCAGAGTTTCTAGGTTGCTGTTGTATTTGTCCTTATTAATTTGAGATACTTTATTTTGATTATATTTCGGCTGGTCCTGTTTTTTAACTGAATTTATTTTAGACAGAGTAAGATCCGATTTCAGTGGGGTATTAGCTTCCGTTATGATTTTCCCCCCACCATTTAGTTCATTTGGAGCTTCTTGCTCTCGTTGATTTATTTGTCCCAAATTAGATGGTTCCCCTATCCCGTTAGCTGTTCTGATTTTTACTTGCACTTCTATTGGCATTGGCTGCCTAGTTGGTAGTAATTGCTGAGTATCTCCCATTGTTAGATTTGTGCATTTTGGGTCCTCTTGTTGTGAACGATCAGTAAGTGGAATAGTTAACATCTCTAGGTCTGTTATTTGACCCCAATGGTTGACTTGGTCCTTAGTTGAATTTGACATTCGTTTGACTTCAGCTTCAGACTCAGGGTGGCCTGGTTCACTTTTTCCTTGCTTAAGGAATATAATATTTTTTCTACTCAGTGGTTTAATCGGAGTTTGAAGATCACATGGGTTAGTTAGCAATGTTAGCATAGCACCAGTTGGATCTTTCATAAAATCAAACTTTGACGGCGACTTTCCCAGTTCCCCAATGTACAGACCTTAGATGATTTAAAGGACTATATGTCACCTGTCTGTTTTATTTTAAACATATCTAATATTACTGTTTGTTGTATTTTTCTTTTCCTTTTGATAGGAGGGAAAGGTGGCCGCTCCTTTCCTGACCTCATAATACACCCTCTAAGGTGAAGAAGTCTTGCTTCTTTCAGAGAATCAAACGGGCCAGTGACAAGACCAAATGGTGCTTTGATTGGACAAAAACACCTCCAAACACCTCCAAGGGAAAACACCCCCAAAGCACACCTCCGTACAGAATCCGCCGGTGCTGCTGGTTACTTATTTAATTAACAAATTCATTAATCAATTGATTAATATCCGAGTTCCGGGTAGGGCTGTAGTCTAGGCATGCAGAGTAATTAAGGGGTTGAGGGGGGCTTCAACAGGATCAAAGTCTATTGTCACTTTCCCCTTTGCATAATTTCTCAGATTTTGTATTGCAGACTTATTACAGACTGAAATGGCTCAGCGACTTATGGACCGATCAACCTTAACTACTCACCTCATGCCACACACCTCTTGCCACTCACTGTTCATTGCTTGTTCGTTGCTATTCATCGATGTCAAAAGTACAAGGGAGAATGCTGGCAATAGTTCAGGTGGAGGAGCGGGATCCAGAGCCAGTCCACCTACAGACGGCAGATGTAGGCACTTCCCTCCACTCCTCTGCTCAGCTCTGCTCTCCTCAATGATTGGTGTATACGTAAAATCAGACGGCAGTTCCCTGAGATGTGAGGAATGATTGAAGCGTGCGATGTCGGACCATAGATGCATCCATTCCTCACCGGAAATAGGACGGCGAATTAAGTCTTCCCACATAGACATATACCCGGGCGTGGGGAAAGCACTGTTTTAAGGAGGAAGCTATAGGTAAATGAGATCATCCCTTTCATGTTAGCAGTCTTGGTGGAAAGGCCTCAAATTTTGTGAGAGGTCGAGTAGCAGCCTCCCGTATCTGAGGTGTGAGGGCCCAGTGCATTAATTGGATATACTGATATCTTTCCGTGTTCTTCAATACAAAGTCCCTTTAACATTTATCAAAAGTAAGGGGATCAAAATTGTGGAACAAATGTATTAGAGCTAAGCAGCCTCCCCTTCTCCAGGCATCAAAGGGTCCCTCATTTTGGGCCGGGGGGAAAGCTGGATTGAAATGGATTGGAGTGAATGGGGATGGAAAAGAAGTCCACCTGTCGTCGCCCGAAATTGAGTCCCATACTTAAAGAGTGGTGCGTGTGGGGCAGCTAAGGTCACCTTGGCAGCCGCCTGGAAGACAAGGGAGGCTCCAGCTATATCCCTATGGCACTCTCGTCTTTGGAGTCTGCTTAGCCTAGAACGTATGGCTGATATTTTCAGGGATAATGATAAGAATTTCGAATTTAAATGGGGTCCCCTTGTCTCCTTCCTCTCCCAGGGCCGTCCGTCTGCGGTGTGTCCCTCCACCACCAGAGCCCGCCATCTCTTCCAGTTTTGATCACAATCCCAGTGTCGACCAACCTCACGTTAGTATGAACACGCCGCCACCCTGGGTGGGGTGGGAAGTGTTTTTTTTTTTTTTTTACATTTTCAAAAACCTTTATTGTGTCAAGACAGTTTCATACAGGCAGTAAAATCGTACAGCTAATCAATTGATTTTAGCATTGGTGACATAAAGCCCAATAAGCAGAGTACGGTACAAAGGTACATGTCATGATTATTTAGGGACTACTTCAGTTACAATAAAGGGTAGCCAGTGGTATCATCACACTTCAGCTGTACGTGTGTAACTGTCATGCCGTGCTATTGCATGCCGAGCCCTTTCGTGTACATGTGTAGTTAGGGACTGACCTCTGGGGAGGGGATCTGTAAAGGAGGTTCACATATGTTCCCACGGAATTCGTTACATTTACCCCATATTCTAGTCCATTTCTTGGGACAGCCCCTGTGCGTGTAAACCACCCTCTCAGCCACCATCGCAATATCCATGTCTCGTTCCCATTGTGTACGTGTAGGTGTTATCGCGGAGCCCCAGTATTTTGCTTTGTTTCGCTTCACGATTGTCGCCCCCAATGTAGCCCAGTTCTGTAAGGCTGGGTTTAAGTCGGTGGGCTACCAGATATTGAGGAGGCAACACCTGGGATCACAGGGAACTTCTGCTCCTCCCACCTCTGAAATTATCGCTAATACTCTTGACCAATAGCGGTTTATGATAGGGCATTCCCATATTATATGGTAAAATGTTCCAATACCTCCACACCCTCTGAGGTAAAGGTGATCTGGTGTGTGTCCCAGCTTAAATATCGTGGAGCGAGGATAATATGTTCGGTGTAATATTTTCAGTTGAATGAGTTTAAGTGGGGATGAGATCGCTGCCTCTCGGGCTGATGCTAGGGCGTCCATCCAATCAGATTCCTCGATATCTCCCAATTCAGTCTCCCATTTTCCCTTTAGTGCTATCAGGGGGTCTAGTTGATTATTGATCAGTTTCTTATATGTGTAGGAGGTTGCCTTTTTTTCCATGTAGTCCGTGAGGAGCCTATCCTCCAGAGGGGAGGATTCCACCAATTTGGTCTCTGGGAGAATTGCACTTTGTAATGCGTGTCGTATCTGTATGTAACGGAATCGTTCCGAGTCTGCCATCTTATACCTCGCTTGCAAGTTTTCAAATGATATTATCTCTCCTTTCGCCCATAGGTCGCCTATTTTAGAGATACCAATTAGGTCCCATTCTTTGAATCCCTTTGTGTTCGCCAGTATGCCCAGTTTTCTCGTGCCCCATAGGGGAGTGGCTTGTGTCAACACTCCCTTCCCATCCCAAGGCCCTCTGTGCGGCGTGCCATATTTTAGTCGTGTGTGCCCTTGGTCCTGTAAGTCCTTCCTGTTTTCCGTTGGTGTAAAGCGCCCTCATCAGTCGGTCTGCCGGCAGGAGGCTCCGGTTCAACCTGTATGCTGGTTCGTCCTGTGGGACGTGCAACCATTGATTTATTGTCACCAGTTGTGATGCCCAGTAGTAGAGTTTAACATTCGGTAGAGCAATACCACTGTCATACCAACTCCGGACCAGTTTGTGTTGTGCTATCTGGGGGGGTTTACCGTCCCACAATAGGGTTGTTACTTCCGCTTCAATGGATTTGAAATACTTAGGGGGGACTGAAAATGGGGTATTTTGTAGGGCATGTAGGAATCTCGGAAGGGCTAGCATTTTATATAGTGCAGCTCTATCCAGGAGCGTCACCATGAGGGATCTCCAGTGTTTTATGTCCGCTTGGAGTCGTTCCAGGGGCCTCATTAAATTTTCTTCCATGAATATGGACTCTGATGGGGTGACATATATTCCTAAGTACTTGAAACCTCTGGTCACGATCTGCAGTTCGCATCCCGCCGGGATTTTGGGTGTAGGCCCGTGCAATACATAGAGTAGCGATTTCGTCCAGTTAATAGTGTAGCCGGATACTTTCCCGTATGCAGTAAAAATGTCTAGTAGGAACACTAATGATCTCGTCGGGGATGTTAAATATACGAGCACGTCATCCGCATATAGCGAGATGCGATCCTCCCAGTCCTCCTCCCATCTCATTCCATGAATGGAGACGTCCTGCCTGATCCATGCAGCTAGTGGTACCAGCACTAGGGCGAATAGCAGCGGCAACAGCGGACATCCCTGCCTGGTACCCCTTCCTAGTTTGAATTCTCTTGACATTCTTCTGTTTGCTACTACTTGCGCGAGGGGTTCCGTATATAAAAGTTGTATCAATGCACAGAATTTCAGGCCAAGTCCCAGCTTCCGAAGTACCGCAAAGAGGAACGGCCATTCCACTAAATCGAAGGCCATAGTGGCGTCCAAGGAAAGGATGGCTGCATCTTTCAGTATCTCTGGTGTACGGGCTATAACGGCATGCACCCTCCGTAGATTAAGGGAGGTGTTACGTCCCGGCATGAACCCTGATTGGTCCGGGTGAACTAAGTCCTTGAGGTATGGCTGTAGTCGGAGTGCCAACGCTTTGGCCAGTATTTTGGCTTCCGCATTCATTAGCGATATTGGGTGGTAAGAGGCTGCCAAATGCGCAGGTTTGCCCGGTTTGTGCACTGCCACAATTGTGGCTATTCGCTGATCCCGTGGCAGCCTGCCATCCTCCGGGCAGTCATTGTACATGGTAAGTAAGGTAGGTGTGATCAGACCTGCCACTTTTTTGTACAGCTCTACTGGTAGCCTGTTTGGACCCATTGCTTTCCCTGTGTTGAGTGCTGCCAGTGCCCGCCCCAATTCTTCCGACGAGAGGTCAGCATCTAGGTCTTCCCTGGCTTCCAGGGAAAGCGTAGGCATCCTAATGTCTTGCAAGAAATGTGTATTGTCTTCTATTGTGGTTACCGCCTGCGGTGTGTATATTGTTTCAAAATGCGTAGCTAACTGTTCGACAATACGTTCGGGGTCTGTTGTGAGAGTACCGTCCTTTAGACAAATTTGTGCTATCCATCTACTTGCTTTTTCGCGTTTTTCTATCCATGCCAGCATTTTAGCTGTTTTGTCTCCCAATTCGTAAATTCTGTGGAAGGTATTGGTACTTTTGGGCTTTGCTGTTTCCCATGCATAATTCTTGGCTAGCCAGCGCCACAGCGTGTGCCGTAACCTCAGTGGGGTCTGCGGCCTGAGCTTTCTCCGCTCGCTGGGTGGCCTCCTCTAGTTCTTCTATGGTCTCTCTTTGTGAGCGTTTGTGTCTCGTGATCGTCGAGATGGCCTGCCCTCTAATAACGGTTTTATATGTCTCCCATAGTGTGCTGGGGGATTGAACTGACTGAACATTTTCTGCAAAGTATTGTGTAGTGGATTTAACTAGGTCCCTTGCAATCTTGGCATTTTTCAGGAACCCAGGATAAAGCGGATAGATGCTCCGTCTGCCAGGGATATAGGCGGTGTATATGAGTTGGACTGGAGAGTGATCTGATATGCCCCTCGGTAGATGCTCTACCTGTTTCACTTTCTCAGGCGTAATACCCAATGTCAATATATAATCTATTCGGGAGAGGCTCCTGTGTGCCCTTGAGAGAAATGTGTATTGACGCTCTGTTGGGTGCTTAAGTCGCCAAATGTCAGTCACTCCCATTGCGTGTATGAAATCTTGCAGGGCTTGATTGGAGCGGCTTGCTTCCCTGGACGGGTGGTGGTCGATGGTCGGATCCATTACTGTATTAAAGTTTCAACCCATGATCAGTTCTCCATCTGGAAGGTCCTGCAGGAGCCTCCCGAGGTCCTGAAATGCTTGCTGGTGAAGTGTAGGGGGAACATAAACGGAGAGCACGTGATACAACCTACCTTCCCACTGCCCAGTTAGTACCGCAAATCGTCCCTGTGCATCAGTCCAAGTGTTCTTAATCATGAATGTGGAGCTCTTATGGACCAGGATTCCCAACCCTCTAGAGCCAGATGTGAACTCCGCGTGAGCTACCATTTTAAAGCCCCATCCATCTAGTGCCTTGCATGTTGTTCCTGTCAAATGTGTTTCCTGGAGTAGAACAATCGAGGGCCCCTTGCGCTTCAGGTACCTGTAGGACCAGCCCTCGTTTAATCTTATGACCCAACCCAATCACGTTCCACGAAATTATGGACAAGGGGGGGCCCGGCTGAAGTGGTAACTGAGTGTTGGACTCCTGCCCCTCATGTGGTGTCACGTCGTGCTTGATATGTATATCCTATGGTCAGTGACTACTGTTGATACCTGCTGTACATGACCTGCCCTGTGTGCGCATAGATTGTATAGTTGACACGTAAACTTGTTCCTTGAAATAACGTAACATATTAAACGTAAATACTGTAACAGTTGCTTCAAGAATCCTTGGCCCCTAATCCCAAACCCTGCCCTCCCCCCCATCGGATCTGTGACTGTCCCCATCTCCAATTGCTCATTATGGCCCCGATAAACAATTGTAGTCCCTGAAGAAAGTGGTCATTGTTCACCAGAGACCAAAACAAATCGAAACTTATCGCTATCAAAATCCCAACCCCCCACCCTGCCTCCCTGCCCGGCGGATACAGAACCATCCACCACCCCCAACTCAGCAGAGTGCTTACTTCCCAGAACAAAATGTAGTGTTCGTGAGGGTGAGACTACCGTGACTGTTATAGCCTCCTTCCCACCCATCAATGTCCATGCAGCGCTACCAACATCACGGTAGGTCCTACCTGTAGGAGTCTTCATAACTTGCCTGTGTATCACGTCCTTAATTGAACCATTGTAAGGAAGGTCAATGTAACAGTACCCATCACCCTGCGCTCACCGCCCAATCTCGGGCCGTGTCCATATCATAGTCTCCTACTGCGGTGTTGTGAAGCGTGGCAGCCTGTGAGGTCCTTTATCCTTAAAAAGCCAAGTCATAGCGTCGCTTCAGTGATGCAGTTTGTTGTGGGCTTCTGTCTTTTCCATTATCGGTTATTATGTCTTTCGTCCCGGTTCCTGGGTTTGCCTGTCTGCCGCCAGCCCTCCAACCAGTCTTGCGCATCTTTAGGCGATTCAAAAAAACTGGTTTTTCCCTCCGCTTCAACACACAGCTTCGCTGGGAAGAGCATTGAGTATTTGAGTTCTCTAGAACGGAGTTCCCTTTTCACTTCCGTGAAATTTCGTCGTCATTGTGCCACCGCTGTCGTGTAGTCTGGATAGAAGGTGACCTCTGCGTTGTCAATTTTGACTGGTGGAGCCATTCGAGCTGTCTGCAGGATGGCATCGCGGTCGCGAAAGTTGAAGATCCTCGCTAAGATTGGACGCGGTGGTGCCCCTGGTTTCGGTTTCCCCCCTGGCACCCGGTGGGCACGTTCTACTGAGAAATAATTTGACAGGCCCTTCGGTTGCAGCTTAGTTTGGATCAAATCTTCTACGAATAGGTCCAACGCAGGGCCCCCTGTTGTTTCCGGTACACCCAAAAGGCGTATGTTGTTGCGCCGTGAGTGGCCTTCCTGTTCGTCAAGTTTCGCCTTTAATAGCAGATTGTCATCTTCCAGTTCCTGTACTTTGTGTTTCAAGGCCGCCGTGTCGTCAGTTAGCCCCGATGTAGCTTTTTCCACCTCAATCAAACGGTCTGACAACTTGGAGAAGTCCGCCCTTATCAGGGAGATATCGGTGGAGAATGTGCCCATTGAAGTTTGCTTTGTGTGCAATGCCGCCATGACGTCTTTCAGGGTGACCTGTTCGGCGTCACCATGCGGGTTGGTCGTCTGGGATGATGTGCGTGGCGCTTTGCTTTCGGGTGACCATTCTGGGGTTCTTTTACATAGGCATATTTTTCCAAGCGCGGAGGCTGTTGCACCTTGGGCCCCCTGCCCGTCATGGTACTTGATCGCAGTGGACACGCACCCAAAAATTTGTGAGAACAGGAGAAGAGCCCCGTTTGCCAACTGTTCCTCGATGTGTTGTACAGTGTGTTCCTTGGTGACTCCGGGAATGCGTGTGGGCCTGCGTTGCGCTGGGCTGGTCCGCTGTGTAGAACCAGCGGCCTGTGGTACCTCCAGCTCCTGTCTTTCAGCCGTGGAACTGCTCCCTATAGCCCCCGCTAAGCTTGTGAGACAACGCCGGATGTCTTCGCACAGTGCTATCTAGGGTATGCCCCTTAAAATGCCTGCTGGTGTCACTGATTTGCAGCTAGTGCTGCGTGTGGGGCAGGTGAGCGGGCTGGTGTGCTCAGCTGCAGTAACAGAGAGGCCGGTGGTTTCAGGATTAAGCTGCCATTTTGTGCCGCCGTACTGCGGCGTCCCCAGTCCACAGTCCCTGCCCGGTAACGTTGGGTTTTCACTCAGAGCCCCCTCGCTGCCCCCTCCAGCAGTCGCCAGTACCTTGTAGTCCGAGGATGTCCTGTGCGCGCAGCCGCTTCCGTTTTGGTTTTCGCCACCTTTATTCTGTGTCCAGGAGCAGTTCTTGTCTGGTCATCTGTATGCCGGGCCGCCGTGAAACTTTAGTCCCCAGCTTCCGTAGTGCTGTTAGGCCCCGGTTGCACTGTCTCGTAGCCGCTTGAGTTTTAGGACTCTGGAGTAGCGGATTGCTTCACCGGGAACAGCAAGATCTCCCGTTTTTTATACAGCTGTAGCAGCGCCTGCTGAAGTCAGGATTATTGTGCGGATTGTCGGGGAAAGTGCCCTGCAGTCACGGAGCTCTGCTAGAATGCAGCCATCTTTCTCGGCCGGTAGCCACGCCGGGAAGTGGTTTTTTATTAGTTTTTTTTCTTTGTTCCTTGTTAGATTCATAATTATTTATCCCATATTAGGATGAGTTTGTCCACGCTTTTTGGCTATTCCGCATACAACACCTCGGTGGAGCAACCTGGAGAAATTACCGTTACAGAAGGCCGTTGAGTTTTCTTTAGACCTATCTGCTGGCTTAGCAAAGTTGCACGATCTTCTTTTTTTCCTTTTTTATCTCTCTCTCTAAGCTCCGGGGCACTTAGAAGCTGTATCTTTCATTTGGCTTATCTAATAAGAGGAGGAGCTGATTTATATTGATCAATGCACTTTGTCCACCTGTTATAATTCTGTTGAGGCTTTCTAATCCCCTGCGTGGGACCAAGTGATGATGTAATTTTTGCCTGTGGACTGTGGAAAAAAAAATTAAACACATTTTTAACATAAATCAGGTGGCAGGCCAAGGCTCCTCTGTGCTCCTCGGTGCCCTGCAGCAGCCGCCGCACGAGCAGCACCAGCAGCGCCTTAGCACCGCGGTGCTGGCAGCGGCCGTTCCTGCCTCCATCGCAGATCCGTAGAACTTAAAGCGCCCGTATAACAGGACGTGGGTGGAGCGGGAACCGGTCACAAAACAAACCCTGGCAGTCGTCCTGGGCTCCGCTCCGCTTGCTCGTCAACTCCTCCTCGGGTTGGCCCCTTGGCTCTAATCGATACGCTCTGCACTCAACACCGAATCACAGGCCGACAACAACTGTGAACACCAACAGAGGGAAGAATAGTGTGTTTCCCCCAGTTAGTGAAAAAAAACAGCATAAGTCTTGGCTGCTTCTGCTGCACCCAGAGTCTTATGCGTCTTTTCAGTCTAAGTTTTCTGTCTGGAAAAAGATTGTGTCCTGGTTTTCTGCACCCAGTAAATCCAGGTGCTGAAAAACCTAACAACTAATGATCAGGTGGAATAAAATGAACACATGAAAGTACGGCTTAATTTCATTGCCCTTGATTCACACTCTGGACCATAGTTGAGGGATAGGTCTAGGCATAGTCCTCGCAGCACACAATAGATTTGCTTGAGGCAGAGGCCAGAGCTCAAAAGTCAGGAAGCCAGATACAAGTAGGTGGTAACTCAGGGCAGGGGAAAACGCCTGTTGTCCGTGGAGGAGTCATTCCCTTTCCAGAAATCTGCATTACAAATTAATTAATAGTATATATTTTTTTAATATCTGTTTGGTGCCAGTCCATATGACTTTCATATCTGCCTTTGGGATTCTATGTTGCAACTCCATAGGGTACATGTATCCTTTGTGAGCTTAATAAAATGTTGAAAATTCTACAAAACCTCACTCCTACATCCAAGTACTCTCATGCTACCATTCTACACTCTGCTCTGTCTGAAAAACAGCTCAGCATATTCAAAATTCTGCATTGATTTGGCTTGTAAATTATATTTTTGGAAATGTACATGTATTAACTATTTAATTTGAATACTATAGGTAATTGAAATTACTGACGAAGAATGCAAGATTTAGCACTAAGCAACTGAGTGTCAGTGCCATAAGAAGGATTATTTTGAAAAACTGAAGGACATCCAGCATTCTACGTTTAAACAATTTCCAAAAATCTAAGTGTGGCGAGGAAAGTATTATACCTGTAAGTGAAGTCTCAAATTTTGTATTTCATTAACCCAGAGAAAAGCCATATCTGTGCACACAGCATCAGAAATAATGTAGAAAGACCGCTTCAGCATCCTCATCTGACATATTATCAGAAAGACAAACTGCCTCAACATGACAGAATAACGTTCATCTAAAGCATCATGCTTCTAGAGAGGAAGCACACACTACATAAAAGAAAGTTACAACTAAAGGTTTCTTCTGGATACCATCAAAGAAAAGACGCTGAAAGAAGGCTCCGAAGCTGACACATTAACAACCAAAAGATTGGAAAATCACCTTTGTTCAACAACCGTTTTTAACCAGTTACGCAAGTTTGAGACTATCTGCCTCGGGATATAACACCTCGACCCACTCTGCTCACTCTTGCGAAAACCTTAAAAATTCACCACTTTATTGTGTTAATGACCATCTCAGATTGTTTCCTTTTTATTGTGTACTGTTCTGTAATTCTATGTAAATCGCCTCAACATTATCTGTTGTGCAGGAGTGATATGTAAAACTGTTAAATATAAAAATGGATTAATGGAGCACTGTTGCGCTATAGCTAATGTAAATAAATCCTCATCCTCAGAACTACAAACCTTAACCTTACCCCAAACATAGAAAGGGTAGAAGGAACTGATGTTCTGCGACTAATGATCCACAATAGTACTCTAACGCCCTCAGTTACTGCCAGTACACCAGTGCAAAAAGGTACTTATCAGTTTAATCATTAAATATCAGACTAACACCTTATTACTGCATTGCTAAGAACCTATACAAATACATTTGAGAAAAACTTCAGTCACAAATTAAGTTACTGCCGGAGAGGCTATTACCTAAAGACTATTATCTGCTAGAAAAATTTCAACAGGTGTTACAGGACTGCTTCCCGACATTTTTTGCTCAATTCAAGTGTTGAGAAGATTACACACAATTTGTTTTAGAGATAAGTGCTGAACATTATCTAAACAAGCCTGACTCTAAAATTGAGGCAAAATAACCGAAGTTAGGGAAAAAAGTTACCTGTGCCCAAAAAAATACAGCCATAAATCTTATCTCTCAGAATTTGGCAGAATGCACACAGGGGATAACCAATCTCAGTGCAAAGTATGACAAAAAGTTTCAGGCGTAAATCTTATCTCACTGAGCATATGAGAATCCACACTGGGGGAAAACACTCTCCGTGCAATGTATGCCAAAAAAGTTTCAGGCGTAAATCTTCACTCACTGAGCATATGAGAATCCACACTGGGGAAAAACCTTTTCAGTGCTCTGAATGCTAGAAAAGGTTTAGTATCAAACCGAGTCTATATCGACATGAATTAACCCACTCTGTGGAAAAACGTTATCAGTGCTCTGAATGCCCAAAACATTTCAAACATAAATCACTTCTAACTGCACATGTGAGATTCCACACTGGGGAAAAACCGTATCAGTGCTCTGAATGCCAGAGATGTTTCAGTGACAAAATGAGACTCACTAAACATACAAGGACCCACACTTGGGTAAAACGTTATCGGTGCACTGAATGCAACAAATGTTTCAGTGAAAAAAGCAGTCTCACTGTGCATATAAGAACCCACACTGGGGAAACACCTTATCAGTGCTCTGAATGCCACAAATGTTTCAGTCAAAAATGCAATCTCACTGAGCATATAAGAATCCACACTGGGGAAAAACCGTATCAGTGCTCTGAATGCCACATATGTTTCAGTACAAAAAGCAGTCTCACTCAGCATATAAGAATCCACACTGGGGAAAAACCTTATCAGTGCTCTGAATGCCAGATATGTTTCAGTCAAAAAAGCAGTCTCGCTGAGCATGTAAGAATCCACACTGGCCAAAAACCTTATCAGTGCTCCGAATGCCAGATCTGTTTCAGTGTAAAAAGCCATCTCACTCAGCATATAAGAACCCACACTGGGGAAAAACCTTATCAGTGCTCTGAATGCCAAAAATGTTTCAGACAAAAATCTCATCTCACTGAACATGTGAAAATCCACACTGGAGAAAAAAAATTATCAGTGCTCTAAATGTCAGAAAAGATTCAGAGGTAGAGATGGTTACAAGCGCCATAAGAAAACACACCATCAAAATAATCAGTTCTCCGAATGCCAGAAAAGCATACATTTTAAACTCAATCTCATTCTACATGAGCAGACGCACACAGGGGAAAAACATTACCAATTTCTGTGAATGCCAGAAATTCCTATTTGATAGGCACAGCCTCACTAACCATAAGCGACTCCATACTGATGAAAAACCTTATGATGCTCTGAATGCCAGAAAAGCTGCAGAAAAAAATGCTATTTCACCATGAGAAACTCCACACTAGAGAAAATCCTTATGCCATAAAAGGTTGAATCTGAAAGACAGTGTTATGCTTTATGTGCGATCTCACTCTGGGGAAAAACCTTATGAGTGCTCGAAATGCAAGCAATGTTTTGGGTACAAATTACTTCTCACTTGACATGAGCGAACTCACACGGGGGAAAAAAGCCTTATGTGTGCTCTGAATGTCAGATAAGGTTTAGTCTTGAATACAATGTCATTTCACATGAAAGAATTCACACTGGACTAAAGCCATATACAGGAGGGGAAAGCCAGAAACGCTATACTCAGAAAGGAGATATCACTAAACATGAGAAATGCATCCACACCAGGTGAAAAGTAAGGCTTATCTTGAGTTGCAGAAAAGCTTCTAACAACCTGACTTTACATGAGAGAGCACATATTGTAGTTGCAATAGAATTCATCAAGAAACTCTTGCAGGATAACTTAGGCTGCCCGCATGCAACCTCCAAAGAAATTTCAGGCCTGGAAATATTTTTCATTGAAACAGAATCCACAATTTGAGTATCTGAAAGTTACAAAACTCTCAAGGTCTTTACTTTACACAGACAAGTGTTAGTGCTTGCAAAAATCAACTAATTGCCCAAAAAATTACAATAATAATGTCTTAAATTTTACTCCACCCAAAAGGTTTCTACTCACCCTTGTTTCTTAACATATGACTTACCAGCCCACCCCCTCCCCCGGGTGTTTACGAACGTGATGGCGGTGGTCGCAGCTCATCTGCGCAGATCAGGGGTTCCAGTCTTCCCCTATCTCGACGACTGGCTGTTGAAGGCTCCCACCTCCAGACTACGACGGACTTCCTGCATTTGCTGGGGTACTCAGTTAACGTGCTGAAGTCGCACCTGATTCCATCCGAAATGCTCCTCTTCATCGGAGCGGTTCTGGACACAGCACAATTTTGGGTCTATCCTCTCTAGCAGCAAGTCCAGTATATTGGGGCTATGATACCGATGTTTCAGCCTCCATCCCGGTGTTCTGTGAGAATGACCCTGATGCTGCTGGGCCTCATGGCCTCCTGCATCCTGCTGGTGCATCATGCAAGATGGCATATACGTGCTCTGCAGTGGGACCTGAAGTTTCAGTGGGCGCAGCACCAGGGGAATCTTTCCGATGACGTTCAGATTTCAAAGGGGACTGCAAGTCAGTTGCAGTGGTGGTTCACGAACCAGGATTGGGTCAACAGCAGATCCCTCTACCTTCCCTAACCTGAGTTCACAGTAGTGACGGATGCGTCACTCCTGGGTTGGGGCAGCCATATGGGAATGGTGGAGATCAAAGACCTCTGGTCTCTGGCGGACTCCAGGCACCACATCAACCCTCTGGAGCTCCAGGCGATTCGTCTTGCACTGAAGGCATTCCTTCTTTCTGTCAAAGGAAGAGTGGTGCAGGTGTTCACGGACAACACCACTGCCATGTGGTACTGCAACAAACAGGGCAGGGTGGGGTCGTGGGCCATATGTCAAGAGGCTCTTCGCCTTTGGACATGGCTGGAACATCAGGGCATATCTCTGGTGGTTCAACACTTAACAGGTTCACTGAACGCAAGGACGGACAAACTCAGCCGCCAGTGCATGATGGATCAAAATGGCATCTTCACTCGAAGGTCGTGCTAGGTCTCTTTCAGTAGTGGGGAGAGCCTTGGTTAGATCTATTCGCCATCGAAGAGAACGCTCAATGTCAGCAGTTCTGCGTGTTAGAGTTTCCAAAGAGGCTCTCGCTCGGCGACCCTTTTCGTTGCGAGTGGAGTTGCGGCCTCCTGTACCACTTCTGCCAAGATTGCTGAAGAAGATCAAACACGATCAGTCCCAAGTCTGGTACCCCGAGCTCTTGAATTTCTGAAGTGCATTACTCATCTCTTTCCTCCTTCTTCTTTCGTAATACCCTAGTGGGAGTTGACCTCACTTATCTTATGTGTGCTCCCTTTGAGCGCCTACATAATTGTCCTCTTCGCCTACTTAGAAGACTGCTTTTTTGCTTGCCATCACCTCTGCTTGCAGGATGAGTGAGCTTCAGGCTTATCTTCCAGACCTCCCTTTCTTGCTGTCCATCCGAACAAAGTAGTCCTCCGTGTAAGCCCTCTTTTCTGCCCAAAGTGATTGCCTCTTTCCACATAGGTCTGACCATCAGATTACCTACCTTCTTCCCACCTCTGCTGTGTTTTTCTCTGCCAGGCGCACAACATATAGACTGTTCACACACTTTCTGTAGTATGCATTGTTCTGGGCAGATAAACTCTAATCCCCACTCTACTTCTATCCTCGTGTTAGTGCAGCATGATGTAAACAGTAATTGTAATGTATTTAGATTTACATAACACTTACTACCCCATACGAACTTTGAAGCGCTTTTTCAGCGAGTAGCATGCTACTCCAGGATCCAAAAATGATTAGTGGTGAATTAGTATAGGGAAATATAAAATGTATATGAGAGCTGGACATGTTGGTCTGTTAGTTGGGTTATAAAAGATTGTGGGGGGATAGAAGAGGGAAGGTTTTGCATTTATATAGCACTTGCTACCCCTGATGAAGTGTTGAAGTGCTTTTCGGCGAGTAGCATGCTACTCCAGATCCCAAAAAGATGAACAGACAGATCAATTATGGTGGGGAGGCTGTTTTATTGTATACATACAACTGTACACAAATTAATAAAATTCCGTTGTAAAGTTGTATCCAAGAGGCAAGTATAGTCTCTGATAATAATGTATACAATACTGATACGTTTTAAGTTGGCTTGCCATCAAGACTGATGCCCCGTAATGTTGATGCAAAGTCATCTGTGCTGGAGTATCTTAGACTCTTGTTGAATTGTACCATCCACCTTGTAGGTACTGCTACTTGTATCAGGTCCACGTTGTAGGCAGACACAAACGCCTAAATTGTGCACTATTTATATTAAGCATAATAAGCATAATGTAAGTGAGCAGATGACAGTAAGCACCGTACAATTAGGTGCTTAGAAGTAGAGTGACATAGAGGGCAATAAGCACTCACTAAATCTTTGTTATTATTATTAAAAGTCCTCATAAGACCATGCAATTCAATACAATGTACAAATAGCCCATTGGGGAACATTTCAGGCATCATCTGGGGATTACACATCCGAGAAACACAAGTGTCTTTCATGAATACAAATTGACTACTCCTCCAAGGACTGCACTGTATTTTTGACACGGGCGAAAAGGCAAACAAGCAGTCAGGAGGCGCACTGATTGTATACCCCCACCTGACAGGATGGTAACAGACCCCAACCACCTGCAGGGGAAACGTGCCACCTCACTTAATAG
Source organism: Lissotriton vulgaris (assembly GCF_964263255.1). NCBI lineage: Eukaryota > Metazoa > Chordata > Amphibia > Caudata > Salamandridae > Lissotriton > Lissotriton vulgaris. The sequence goes on along the minus strand of NW_028254246.1, from coordinate 40,542 downwards.
CTGCCAGACGCTTTACTATGTAAGCAGACTAGTGGTTTACAACTGCGCCTACGTTGGGGCACCACATGTTTTTTCCAGCATAATCTGGTGTGCTCTCCCCTGTGTGGGATGAGAGCACCCACTGAAAACTGCACCGTTGTGTAGTCTGGGACAGTGCACCTTCCATGTAATTCTGAACTGGGCCTTTAAATACAGTACTATTTTGTGTGCCTATTTAATTCAGGTATACAAAGAATGTGGTACTACTTGTATACTAGGGTAGGACAAGGAAGATTGAATTTCTAAGGTGGCGGAAATGTTTTTGTCAAAGTGCTTTATGCCCTAAATACTCTCCCATACCCTGAACATAATGAGATTACGTAGAATACACCTCTGCGTGCCTAATGCTGCCATTTGTATTTCAAGACCAGTGATTAATGTGGCTTTATCAAGTTCAAAGCCATTAGGCGTTCCCGACCTGTCTGATACTTGCATATGGAAAAGATGGGTCATTGTACCGACCGGATTTTCCGCCTAGATGGGATCAGCTCCTAGGAGCCCCTCTAATCCCGCCGGAACGTAATCACCTCCTTCCTTAGAACATATTTACAATGGGTATGGATACATATATGTTTATTTCGTACCTAAGGATGGGGAAATAGCAATAAACATGCATAGGTTTTCTACCATATCCTATTCATATCAGCTAGTCTCGCGGCCACTTAGACCCAGACTAATCTACCCTGGGGCAGATATGACACACAATCCGGCGTGTCTACACACGGGCCTGCAGTCCCAATGCTCTCATTAACACACGGTTCACAATCCGGCGAACCTAAACACCGTATCCCTCCGGTGCTCTCATTCACACACGGTTCACAATCCAGCGAACCTATGCACCGTGTCCCTCCGGTGCTCTCATTAACGCCGTATACCAAAGACGATCACTTTCCTATGGACACTTATGGGAGCAATCTCTCATTTGTCTACTTGGGATAAAACTATGATAATAAGAATTAGTACGATTTTCCGAATTATAATATGTACCTTCTGCTCCTGGTATCAAAGGTCCCCTCGCTTCCTATTTGCTTGGTCACTCCTTACCTGATTGGGATTTCACATCCGTTCATGCAAACAATGCTCAACTAGAAGAATAAGTTACCATGATTGAACAAGAATACAAGGCACATGTCGGTTCACTAAGAACTGGGGTATTTATTTGCAATAAACATAAACACAATACTATGCAATGTATTTTCTGCAAAGAAAAAGTAACGGTTAGAGTGCGCGGCAGTCATCTAGGTTCCTTTCTCGTCTCTGTGTCTTGGCTCGTCTCGGAATCACACCTCAGCCGTCACAGGTACACGTCTGCACCGCTAGGCTCAATTTCCTCTGCTTCCCTCCAAGTCACTGGAACCTTGCTCGTTATTAGCTACCGTTTCTCTCTCTCTGTCTCTGTGCGCTCCGCGCTATTTCTCCTTCAGTCTTTCTCAGAGAGTCTCGGTTTTAGAATCTTTCTCGGACTTCAAAGATGGCGACTGTCCGCCTTAGAAATAATTAATAGCAGAGATGCTAACGGCTAGCTGCCGCCTACGAACTAACTGACTCATTGCCTAACACTTTCGCTAATATCAAAGCCTGTCCCTTCATGGAAAGTTACGGCCAGTAACCTGCCGCCCACCAAATTCTTGTACCTCCCCGTACCAAGGACACGTTCCCAGCCGGCCGGCCTGAAGTTGTGTCTTCGGAGTGGAGAAAAATACAGTCTTTCGATAAGGGCCAGCCTGAACCGGTTCTCTCCAAGCGAACAACACCTTGAAACTAAAACATCACACTTGACCTAGAAAGCCTCTCGAGCTACCAGGCAGAGGGCAAGATGGAGTCTGTCCCGTTTAAGGCCTACAAGGCCCAAAATACGCATAACTCCATGGAAAATATCCTAACACTCTTGCAAAAGGATGGATCATCACTATTACTTATATATTTATCCCCTAGCTTAAGTTTATAAGCCCTGATCTAAAGAAAAGGGTACGAAAATACCCTACTGTGCCTCATGAAGAGGTCCTACTTATAGTCCTAATCCCTATACTACAAGGGTAATAGACTGGAGTCATTCTCCATCATTCTCCCTCTAAAAAGGGCCGGAAAAAGTCGGTCATTACACTTCACCCTTGACTCCAGTCTATTAATCATATTCTATATAGAACTAACATCAGTGGAAGAATAATAAGAAACAAAATTAACTGATCTATGTCTCTTGCCAAATCTAAAATATTGGAGTAGAGAAGGAATGCACTGAATAAAGCAACAAATAGCTATCAGAACACAAATAGAAACAATAATACCCCCTAAAATCTGTCGTAAAGAATGAAAGTCAGGTAACCAATTAAAGAGCCAGTCGAACCAGCCCTGATCAATATGTTGTCTAACTTCTGCAGTCAAGTCGTGGAGTTTGTCAATATGGGCTTGGATTGATTTAGAGTGGTCGGATAAATTGAAACAGCAAAGACCTTCAAAGTCAGAACACTCATGTCCATGTTTTAACAGAAGATAATCAATCGCTGCGCGGTTTTGCAAAATAGCTCGACGTTCACCCTGGGCATCTAATAACAGGTCAGATAATACAGTAGAAGTCTGATTAATGGATTTAACCATCCAGCAGGCCATCTTGCCAATTGTTTTAGCATTATAAACAGCTAATGCCTGGACACCAATGATAGAAAAAGCTAAACAAGATATTCTGATTTAGAATAAAGGTGTACAGAGGAATCACAGTCTTCATGTAATGACATAGAGTCTCATACCATACGGGAATGGGAACCAGGGTGTGAGGAAAACATCAATAAACTTAATCTGGTAATAGCACATGGACCTCCAGAAATGTTAGCGGGAATATAGGGCCAGGAGGAGTTCCCGCACGAGAACAGCCACCCAGAGGGCAGCAACATTGCACGGTAATAACTAGGAGCAACTAATAGACGTTTACATGTCATATTGTTTTTGACGGAAACACATGAATTCGGAAGTCTTTGTAAACACAGCAATCGTTGATGAGCTGAAAAAGAAGTGGCAGCCTGAAGTTTTAATTTAATACATTCTGTAATGGCTTTGGGATCACATGTTAAAATGAAGCATAAATCACCCTGCGTAATATTATAGGTCGTGATTTGGGAATGAATAGGGGGATCAGAGTCAGGAAGAATAGTACATAAAGGGCAGAATTCATGGGCCGCAAAATCGCCCAGAATAATATTGGGTCGGGCACTTGAGATATTGAAAATATGTCACAAAGTTTCAGTGGATGCAGGGACAGCAACCAAGCAGGTCGCCAAAATATCAGTCACAGACCTCATGGGAGTGAGGCAGAAATGTGGAGAGTTAGTCACTCTTTTCGCCAGGGTTATCCAGAAGTTGGACGAAGAATCCCACGCAGCGAAGGAACGCGGAACTCGGGTTCTCCACTCAACCGAAGTCGGTGGGTTCTCTCCTCTCCCGGCGTAGCAGACCAAAAGGAGTCCAACGCCGGCACATCCTGCAGCAGCAGTCCAGAGAATGATCTGAAAGAATACAAACACAGGCCTTAATCATTCTCGTAGGTAACATTTATCAGCTGGGGCAGCTTCCCAGCTATCTTTCCCTGGCCTCATCACCAGAACGGTGTTGTCATGACCGGTCGCAATAATATCAGCCTGTTCAGGGGGATGTTTAGGCGATTGCACCCATATTTTAGCTCCAGGAAGGTCAGATGACCCGAAGCCTTTTTGTCCTCGCACAGTTAGCAAAGTCGGGGCAACGCCTTTCTTAATCTCACCACTGAAAACAGGCATAATCAGCAACTGGGCAACACGGTCAGACTTTTTGATCGGTAAATCAATCTCACTGCTATTAAGCAAGAGAACTTTAATCTCTCCCTGATAATCGCTGTCAATTACTCCTCCGAGTACTTGAATACCTTTCAAGGCAAGGCCTGATCTAGGGGCAATTAGTCCAAAGCTACCGGCAGGTATACAGACACCAACGCCGGTTTCAACAATGATTCGATCGCTTCCTTTCAAATTTGCATCATTTAAAGCATGCAGGTCCAAGCCTGCAGAACCTGGGGTCGCTCTGCATGGAGCCAAAGCTCCGGGGGTAATTTCCCAATACATAACAGTATTGGACGTAGAATTGGGCTTTGCATCAACATTTGGAGGAAACAAACGCATTAAAGGAGATTCAGCATGTAACAAAGGGCGATTATTTAATATCAATAATGCCTGAAACAAAAAGTCTCTCCAGTTTTTGTAATGTTCATCAGTCAATTTACGCAATTGTTCTTTTAGCAAACCATTCATCCTCTCAATCAGTCCCGAAGCCTGTGGATAATATGGAATGTGAAACACCCATTCGATGTTATTTTCCACACAGAATTCCTGCACCAATCTTCCACGAAAATGGGATGCATTATCAGATTGAATTTGGAATGGAACACCATAATACAAAATAAGCAATTCCAGAGTCTTAATGGTATTCACTTGGGTAGCTTGCTTGCAAGGGAAAGCGACCAATAGGCCACTATAAGTATCAACAGCTGTACAAACATACTGGCAGTTTTTGCTCATAGGGAGCGGGCCAATATAATCAATCTGCCAAATTTGAGCGGGCAATTTTCCTCGATGTAAATGGCCTCGAACAACATGAGGCACTTTTCTCTTTCTAGAATGCTGACAAATGGGACAATGCAGAATGACATCTTTAATCAAATTTAAAGGAATATGAATTCCTCGGTCGGCAGCCCACCTGTTAGTGGCTTTCTCTCCAAAATGTCCCGCTTTCTGGTGGGCCCATTTCGCCAATCCCGCCAAATCAGAATCTTGCATGTCCACCACTGCCTCGGCAATTTTAGATTTTTCATCTGCAATGTTATGAAAGAATTTGTCATGGGAGTCTATCGGGGTGTGAGCATCCTCGTGAAAGATTGTCACAGTACTCTGTGGGAGCAACTCCCAAATTTCTTGCCATAGTTCTTTTCCCCACAGTTCTTTTGAATGCAACTCCCAATTATGAGAATGCCATGTTGGTAACCATACCGCCAGTCCATTAGCAGTGGACCAGGAATCAGTGAAAATATGACATGTGCCAGGTAGTTCTTGTTTCAAAACTTGGTAAACTGCATACAATTCAGCATATTGACTACTTTTTCCATCACCAGTTGTACTCAATAATTTCTGCGTGATCGGGTTGTAGGATACTGCTTTCCAATGCCGTTTCTCACCAATGAACCTCGCTGAACCATCCGTAAACCACACATGTTTTCTATCCTCCGCGGACAGATCATCAAATGATTTACCTCACTTGACAGGAGATTCCTGTACTACATGCACAGAACAATCACTTCCAGTCTCATTCGATGGCGCCTGCGCCACTCGCTCATGCAACACTGCCACACCTTTCGGACCCACACGTGCCCTGTCCTGAATGTACCATTTCCATTTAATCACACTCGCCTCTTGAGCATGTCCAATCCGATGGGATTTTGGCGAACTCAAAACCCATTGCATAATAGGAATCTCAGGTCTCAAAATCACAGCACGACCTAGGGTCAATTGCTCGGTATCCACCAGAGCCCAGTAACATGCAAGTAATTGTTTTTCAAAAGGTGTATAACGCTCACCAGCCTCAGGTAACTTTTTAGTCCAAAAACCTAATGGTACTTTTTGTCTGCCCTGCTTTTGCCACAGACTCCAATTGGCATACGGACCTTCCACAGACACATTCAAATCCACATCGCCCTCGTCCACAGGCCACAAATCCAGGGCGTACTGAATCGCTTCTTTCGCCAAATTAAAAGCATTCTGTTGTGGTTCACCCCATTCAAACGCATTCTTTTTACGAGTGACTCGATATAATGTAGCCAAAATCTGACTCAAATGGGGAATGTGCTGACGCCAAAAACCAAACAAGCCAATGAAACTCTGAGCCTCTTTTCTATTCCTTGGAACTGCAAAATCTAAAATTTTCCGCTTCACCTGTGGGATCACTTCTCTGTGACCTTCATGCCAATTAATACCTAAAAATTTAACATTTTGGGATGGGCCTTGTAATTTATCAGGATTGATTTCCCAACCTTTTGCTCGTAAACAATCAAGGATCTGGTCTAAATGGGACTGGACATGATCTTGCGTCTCACCTTGAATCAAAATGTCATCAATATAATGACACACCTGTATTTTTGGATTTACGGGCACCTTAGACAAATGCTCCGCCACCAGCCGGTGCCAGATCGTGGGACTATGTACATAACCTTGAGGAAGACTCCTAAACGTCATTTGACGTCCATTCCAGGTAAAACTGAATTGTTCCTGACACTCGGGGGCAATTGGAATCGAAAAGAAAGCGTTAGCAATATCAATGGACGCATACCATGTACCTGGATGCTTCTGAATTCTCTGAATCAAAGTGACAATGTCTGGCACTGCAACAGCTAAACGAGGTGTGTGTTTGTTCAATTCTCGATAATCAACAGTCATGCGCCAAGAATTATCACTTTTGCGCACTGGCCAAACGGGATTATTCCAAGCAGACGTGACCGGAGTTATAACTCCTGCGTCAACCAAATCCTGAATTGTGGCACTAATTTCTTCATGACCACCTGGAATACGATATTGTTTCTGAGAAACCACTTTCGTAGCTTGAGGAATTTTAATGGGGGGCATCCGTAAACGGCCAACCCGTACGGGTCTGGTCGAAATGTAATGTTTGGTTCCAAATTGATAACAACCATCATCCAAATGCAAAGTCATTCCTTTCAGAATATCAATTCCAATTATATACTCCAAAAGTGGTACGACTAACACAGAATATTCTTTACGGGGAATCCTACCAATTTTCATTTCAAGTGTAGTTTGCAATGCGGGGGTCTCTTTTCCACCTAAACCAGTAATTGTGAAGAATTGTCCTTTACATTTCTTTGATTTACCATGAATTAAAGTGGCCTCCGCTCCTGTATCTACTAATGCTCGGGCCCTTTGGATATTACGATGTTTCCAAAAAATCTCAATATCTACATAGGGTCTGTTGTCTCTGTGAGCCCACCTGTGTACTGGAGCTTGACCTATTTCCTAGTAATTTTTTCTGCGTTCTGTCAACCAAGACAAATCAGGATAAATGCTCTCAGGTTTCTTGGGTATCAAAATGTCTTGTTCATATCCATCTCCATTACGAAATGGATTTTTGTCATTTTCATAGTACTGTGAATTACGATCAGAAAGCCTGTGACGATCCTCCCTTCTCCTCAGCTCAGGGGAATAATCTCTCTCATCTCTATTTCGGTTGGAAGCACGATCATCTCTCCCCCTTTCTTTTTCCCCCTCTCTCCCTCTCACATTGTCACGATGAGGGGACACATCACGTTCATAACGCCGATCACCACGGCGATCAGAATCCACACGACGCCTCTCATCACCACCGTCATCAGAACCACGGTCACAATCATTCTTTCGTACAGGACGGGCACCCTCCTTCCGATCCAAACCACGCTTACGAAATATCTCCCACAAGCGATTATTAGGTTCGCCATCAATGTCCTCCCTTTTCACACCATCAGCCAAAAGTGCAAGAAACATATCGCGTCTAGAGAATTTATAATCCCCAGCAGTACGACCCTCAGGTCGAGATTGTCTCTCAGGTTTAAACCATTCACCTAACTCACCAAGCTGACGAACAGATTCAAGCACCGTAGACAAAGGATTGCCAGTCTGATTAATCAACAAAGTCATCATAACCTGCTTATAAGCAACAGGCGAAGAACGGATAATGCGATTACGCACAGAAGATGTTAAAAGACCATCCAACAGTCTGTCAGAAGTACTGAGAAAAATCGCAGTTTTCATCACTTCCTCTTTCAAACGTTGCGACGCATCACGCAAAGTGTACCACGGCTTGTCATTGACAGGCCAATCAGATTCAGTAGGATATTTATGGTTACAGCCGTCAGTCGCAAGCTGGAGCAGACTAATCTGGCCAGCACCATTATAATTTCGAAAATGATCTTGTACAGTAGAATTGGAACTCAAAGAGCAAAATCGTAAACAATCAACAGCATCAAGCATAATACCGGCAGCGCCCAGTTCATAAAGGCGCACCATCCATGTAAGCAGAGCCTCACCGGGCCGTTGACGAAATCGTTGTAAAATGTCACTAACCTCCCGTTGAGTAAAATCCTCAATACAATCCAAAGCAATACCAGCTGGATTACCAGGGGCTTGTTGTAATTTGCGACAAAATACAGGATGAGCAGAAACCTCCGGAAGAGCTTCCGAAGAAGCCCGAGTCTTAAATTTAGAAGAACAATCAGGGCAAGACACATCACCTGAATGGGAAGAGCGACCACGGTCGCCGGGAGCAATATCATTGTCACAAGAGGCAGATTTACAATCACGTCCGGAGCGAGAAGACTCGCGCTTGTCACCCTCCTCAGCCGAGGAGTCAGAAGCATTTGAATCCCAGATATTACCATCCCACTCGTCAGGGTTCCAATCCAGTCCGGCTTTCGCCACGATCAGACGCACTTTCCGTGTAGACACACGACCACGACGGTGTTAGTATTTATATCTCGCAATGCGAACTGCAGCCCTTTCGGCTATAGTTTGATAAGTCTCAAGTTTGTCGGCAAGCAATTTATTCTGACAGCGCAAAAGAGTATGCGCATTTTGTAGTTCAACACACTGTCCTTCCATATCCGCAAACTGCTTTCACAACTGAACAAACCTCTCATGAAGAATTCTGTATGCATTGAGCACAATCCAACCTCTGCGTCCCAAAATAGGAAGCTCATCACCCTTCACTACTGGCGCTTTCTGCAAGCATGAAACCACATCAGCAGGCTCCGCCTGCTCCAAACAGGAAGACCAATTTTCACTCAAACCAGTAGAATCGGCCCACTCACGGGCCAAGGCCTCGTAAGGCGTTGACTCCCAGCTGGGAATCTGAATAGGCAATTTGAAAACAGATGTCGATTTTTTCGCAAACATGTCGACACACAAAAAATATATACACAATTATAAACAAAAAATTATACGTACGAGCCGAGCGCAAACCAACAAGATTAAAACAATACAGCGCACACAGGCTTCGTAAACAGTTCGTGACGCCAGATGTACCGACCGGATTTTCCGCCTAGATGGGATCAGCTCCTAGGAGCCCCTCTAATCCCGCCGGAACGTAATCACCTCCTTCCTTAGAACGTATTTACAATGGGTATGGATACATATATGTACATTTCGTACCTAAGGATGGGGAAATAGCAATAAACATGCATAGGTTTTCTACCATATCCTATTCATATCAGCTAGTCTTGCGGCCACTTAGACCCAGACTAATCTACCCTCGGGCAGATATGACACACAATCCGGCGTGTCTACACACGGGCCTGCAGTCCCAATGCTCTCATTAACACACGGTTCACAATCCGGCGAACCTAAACACCGTATCCCTCCGGTGCTCTCATTCACACACGGTTCACAATCCGGCGAACCTATGCACCGTGTCCCTCCGGTGCTCTCATTAACGCCGTATACCAACGACGATCACTTTCCTATGGACACTTATGGGAGCAATCTCTCATTTGTCTACTTGGGATAAAACTATGATAATAAGAATTAGTACGATTTTCCGAATTATAATATGTACCTTCTGCTCCTGGCATCAAAGGTCCCCTCACTTCCTATTTGCTTGGTCACTCCTTACCTGATCGGGATTTCACATCCGTTCATACAAACAATGCTCAACTAGAAGAATAAGTTACCATGATTGAACAAGAATACAAGGCACATGTCGGTTCACTAAGAACTGGGGTATTTATTTGCAATAAACATAAACACAATACTATGCAATTTATTTTCTGCAAAGAAAAAGTAAAGGTTAGAGTGCGCGCTTATTAAGGAAAGGGCGGAGGTCACCTGGTTAATATGAAGCCGGGGCTCGGCAGTCATCTAGGTTCCCTTCTCGTCTCTGTGTCTTGGCTCGTCTCGGAATCACACCTCAGCCGTCACAGGTACACGTCTGCACCGCTAGGCTCAATTTCCTCTGCTTCCCTCCAAGTCACTGGAACCTTGCTCGTTATTAGCTACCGTTTCTCTCTCTCTGTCTCTGTGCGCTCCGCGCTATTTCTCCTTCAGTCTTTCTCAGAGAGTCTCGGTTTTAGAATCTTTCTCGGACTTCAAAGATGGCGACTGTCCGCCTTAGAAATAATTAATAGCAGAGATGCTAACGGCTAGCTGCCGCCTACGAACTAACTGACTCATTGCCTAACACTTTCGCTAATATCAAAGCCTGTCCCTTCATGGAAAGTTACGGCCAGTAACCTGCCGCCCACCAAATTCTTGTACCTCCCCGTACCAAGGACACGTTCCCAGCCGGCCGGCCTGAAGTTGTGTCTTCGGAGTGGAGAAAAATACAGTCTTTCGATAAGGGCCAGCCTGAACCGGTTCTCTCCAAGCGAACAACACCTTGAAACTAAAACATCACACTTGACCTAGAAAGCCTCTCGAGCTACCAGGCAGAGGGCAAGATGGAGTCTGTCCCGTTTAAGGCCTTCAAGGCCCAAAATACGCATAACTCCATGGAAAATATCCTAACACTCTTGCAAAAGGATGGATCATCACTAATACTTATATATTTATCCCCTAGCTTAAGTTTATAAGCCCTGATCTAAAGAAAAGGGTACGAAAATACCCTACTGTGCCTCATGAAGAGGTCCTACTTATAGTCCTAATCCCTATACTACAAGGGTAATAGACTGGAGTCATTCTCCATCATTCTCCCTCTAAAAAGGGCCGGAAAAAGTCGGTCATTACAGTCATTTGAACCTAAAGATAGATAAACATATTCATAGGTCACGATTTATGTCTGCATCTAATATAAAACTGTAAATTAGGAGAGGTGATAAGTGAGAAGTTAAAGGCAGCCGCTAATCGAGCTGCATTTGTACATAGGCCTTCCTATATTATGATTTCTATTCCTGCTTCAGTCTTTAATTGTAATGAATACTTTAATACCCAGGCATGAAGTCATCGTCGAGCTGTTTAGATAATCCACCTGTCTTGCCACTTCTTCCCCACTGCATCCTTAACCAGTGGCCTAGCCAGTGTGCCCTGGGCCCCAAGGCAAGAAAGGAAATGTGACCTCTGCCGTTTATTTGGGCTGTGGAAAACAGCAATAATCATTGTTCTGTGGGCCCCTCCGGCCTTTGTTTGTACTGTGACAAACAGCAGTTATCAGGGTTCAGTGGGTCTTTAAGGTATCTGGGACCTGGTGCCACTGCACCTGCTGCACCAATGGGAAGCTTAGCCCCTTCCCTTAACAGCTTCTATTCTAGCCCCACTGGAGAACCGAAACAGCCAAGTACTGATCTGGCCATATATGCAGGCATGCAGCCGCCTCTTCCATTGAAGGGATTTAAGTCGCATGAAAGCAGCATGCGGGAAACAACCATTATCTGAGGCAAAGTCAACCAAAACCTCTTCTGTTCCAACCTGAATCCATTTAAAACCAGGGACGAAAAAACGGTTCATCGTCTTCTCTTGCTTATCAAAAGGGTAAAACAGATTCATCTAACATTACAGTGTACCACATTAAAAAAAAATGGTGATTCCGTTTACAAATTAAAACTAGCATGTATAAAGAAAGGGGAGCCTTTGGCCAAAATAGCCATTTTCCCTACCCATACTTCTAACACATCTTATACAAAAAAAATTTAACTACATTGTCATCTGGAAATAGTCATTAGCGCCTACTCATAACCAAATGTCATTTAGAATTCTCTTTCACTTCAAGCTTTCAAAAGTAAATTGATATAAAAGCAGTATTGAATTTTTTGACATTGTGTACATTATATGACACACCATAGAAAAAAGGAGTTCTTTATATATACTAAACCTCCAGAAACATTTGATTAACCAGTTATAAAGTCACATCTAGCTTAGTTAGTTTATAGTCTTCTTTTTAAGAGAAATTATTTCACATTGTTACTGGACCTGCATGGCTAAACACTTATAAGGTCCCAAAGGCGAGACCTATTGGCTATGCCAATGCTTGTTATTGATTGAGTACAATGAGCAGCAGCACTTTTGATTAGGTCCCGAAGAAAGCCGCAAACACCTCTTTGGAGGGTTAATAGGCTGAAACATGTTGACCTCTTATTAACTTTCACTCTGCTGCCCCCACTACCCTGAGCTCATTTTTGTGGTATTTCGTATACCATTCTCTAAAACAAAACATGCCTGAACTCCTCCCTCTCAGTGAGGGGGCTGGACCCTGTACTGTAACTAGGTATAACAGTGGGAGGAGGTTCTGAAAGAGGAAGCATGCCAACTATGGTGGGTGAGGGAAATCTTCCCTTTAAAGGGATATTTCATCTTAGCTAGGTTTTCATTTGCAACAGTAATCCTCATAGACCCAAGGGTTTCTTGATTGTGGTGGAAATACATTTTTACCCCTTCATTGTACGTTTAAGCACAGACCATTGCTTGAAATGTTGTGATCTATGTAGGAAAAATACTCTATGCACTGAGAAAATGTGTTAAAATAACGGAAAGTTGATAATTGCATTTAATACCTTCTCATACCTGGATTTATCTAGAAGAGAAGTCTGTTAATTCAAGCAGATTGTTAATACCACACGGTATAAGAAATTAGGGGATCTTTATCTGATATCTTTATCAGTAAATTATCTGAAACTATTGCACATATACTTTTGCAAGTATTATTTCTAAAGATAAAAGAAATTCTATATTTGTCCTTTCTAAACTAACTCCAGTGTGTTTTAACTACAATAACCATCTCTCTCAAAGCAATATTGTGCTTGGTTTAGTGAGAAAGCTAAATGACCTAGGAGAAACCAGGACTGTGCGTCAGTATTTTTCTTAGGAAGCTTTAGGTTAGAGAGTGAAAACACTTTTTAGAATGCCCCAAAAATTGTGATAAAGATATTTCAATATGTTTGACAAAAAGAATAGGTACATTTCATGACAATATTGAAATGGGAAATAAAATAATAGAAACAAATATTTACACCACATGACAAAAACATTAGAGACTACATTTCAATAATATATGGGAAATACTGAGGTTCATGTATTAATAATCCATTTGGTAAAACGGGTTGCTTGTGGAGTCAGCACACTACTGTGTCTGTGATGGGTTTTAAATAAAGGCATTTTTAATGCACCCCATTTTACTTTCAGATTCACAAATTTCCCCTTGGGTTACTACCTCCTGTTACTGTTTTTCAGCCCACGTATGGTTTCAAAGCTTAATGCATACCTTAAGGATGTATTCCGTATTTACAAGGGACACTATTAATATTGCCCTTCCAACTTAATTGTTAAATGGGCTTAGTACATTTCAAAAAGCGGTTTAGCATTTGCAAACTCTCTGAATTACCGAACCAGTGGATTTTTGAACAATAAAACCCTTGGTACATGAGTCAATTGTTCTCAATTCCCTGCAAATTAAGTTTGCTAATAATGTTAGTTGAATGATAACCGGTGCACGTACCTATTTAGTGTTAGTGTTGCTTCAGATCAAATAAAAACCATCACACATAACTCTTACACAATACTTAAAGACAGAATTTGTGACATCCAGCTTTAATGTTTTCTTAAATATATTTGAAAATGTTGTCACTTAAACAGGAAAGCATCTAAACCGGTCTCTGGACATAAAATAGGTTGTAATCATAATCTTTCGATACATTTTTTGAGTTCCAGGAACAATGTGTGTTATCTGTGTTTACTCTAAACCACTATAATAAACATTTTCAATGCTTTTAGATTTGATCTGTTTGTACTGGTTTCTATTGCAGACAATAATCTAGATTTAGACCAAGGATCTATTCCACCCATGGCTTTTAAAACCTATTTATCATTGATCTCTATCAGTGTTATCGCAATTAAAACTGTAATAGAACTGATCTGAGAGATGGACCTTCAAAGTCAATTTATTGAACAAACTATGGAGTTAAAATCTGAATAGATTAGATCCACACGCATTGCCTGACCACTGTATTTTACATCAATAGATTACTAATCAGCACATGTTGTCTAAGTACAATTCACTCATCTTCAATTTTTCACGGAGCTCATGCTGTGTCTGTGTGAATTCTTTTAAAATATGACATTTAAATGTCCAGAAGTTTAAGAATTCTAGTTTCAAGCCTGGTCAAACCTTAATGAATGCTATACCTAAAGATGCCCTTCTGTTCCTACATTTTATTGTGCACCATGATTCAGAAATAGCATGTTTTTTATTTCGGAGGTAAAATTCTAAACATATTTATTGTTGTTGCCATCTGAAACATGATCACTAATTGGGAAGATAACAACAAGTGGTCCGGTGATGCTTGCTGGAATGGGAAGTGTTCAATCAAAAGGTGGATTGAATTCAAGTTTAGGTGACAATTTTACAAAAGTGTATGGATTTTGTATATATTTAAAATTGTTGATCTCTAAAAAGGCTTGAATCAAAAAAATCGAATTGAAATTCAAGTTTATCATTTTAATCCTATTGTTAGAAAAGATGTAATTTTGAACCCCATGAGGTAGTTCCTTTCCAGAAAGCATTCAGGTTGTAATCATGAGTCAAATAATGCTGAGAAGGTTAAAATATTCAAATTGAATTCTAATTACACATGAAATGTTCATTGTTCAATATATTTCTCTTAGTATTTTAATGTGAGGACTTTATTGCTTAAGGAAAATAATTAGTATTTGTCTTTCTATATGTAGCAAGCATTACATTAATGAAACCACTGTATCCCACCTTCTTTCTTTCCTTTCCTGTTCTTTATGAACGTTTCTATTGTTGAACTTTAAAGACTGCCCGAAATTAAGAATTGTGCTGTTCCTAACTTTGCTAAGTTACAGTTTGTTGATTTTTATGTACAACTTTCGTCTCTTATGTGTATGGCAACTGATGTTCTGTTTTCCTTTAATAATCAGCTTATGTTTATTAGGTTTTATTATTCAATAAAATGTTTCAAACACAACAAATGGTAGTTGATATGTGTTTACAACTGCAGCATTTTTATTGTATGGGCACTTTCAAAGGGGCCAAAAAATATTGTCTGCGGGTTGACGGAGTACCACATTGGCATCAGAAGGCAGAGTTTTGGGCAGGTGATTGGGGGTATATGTAAGGTTGGAGTAGGGGGAACAAAGCATGTACATTGTGTGGACTGTGACTCCTTGAGTTATTGTGTGGGATACCATGCTACCCTGTAAATTAATCCCCTAGTGATTATTATCAACAAACTTTATTCGGTTTTATGAAAGAAAACCATAAAAGTTATACATAAAATGATAAAACATTTTCCAAGTTACAGATTGACAAATATAATATGTACAAGTTAATCAAAACACAAGATAAAAATTCATGAAGTACAGTACAGAAGTTAATCGCAGTTTGACCTAAGTCTAACAGCGAACCGTAAAAAGTAAAGCGTATGCAAAACAGTGTCATTAAAGAGCAGTTGTAAAAAGATAAGAGCTGGTCTTACCCTCCTAAAACCAGTTTTTTTGAGAATGGGAATAATAAATAACTTTCTAGGGACAGCATAAAAACTACAAAACATTATAAAGTGCATCATGTCCTGACGAGACTCACTGTTGCAGCTACAGGGCATGAGGCACTGGCCTCTGTGGAGGACGCGAGGGTGTGCCATGTGGTAATGGAAGAGGTTGAGCCAAAACCGGGTCATTGAAAATGATTATAGATGCTTTTAAGCCCTAGAAGATAAGGTTCGCTGGTTGGTACGGTTTTTAACACAATGTACATACGCACACTAGGCTTACACCGCTCATTTCCCTCTCTATCACAGTGGCTTATTCCTAAAAAACACTCATTGACCAGAGAAAAGTCACTCTTACATCTGCACTCAGGGTTAGCGAATAGTTCCTACCTACCCTGGAGAGGCCAACTCTTATATACTGGAGCCATCGGATGCGTGAGACACGGTCAAGTGAAAGGCATTCCCGTAGGATGTCTTTGCTAAGTGTATTTTCTTGCTTAGCCCAAATATTAAGCCACAAAGCCAGGGGACGGAAAGCCAGTACATTTTAGAGGAAAGGCATTCTCAACTCTTTGTGCACGACATAAAACAAAGTGCTTTGTGGAACAGAAAGGGCTATTTGGAGGAAAGAGTTTCCAGTACTTTGCACTGCTCCTACCCCAATGTGGCCCAAAATCTCACTCCCATAACTAACCTTTGACATATATTTGTCTTCATATGTCTTCAAAAGAGCCCCTATTGGCTTCCCTCCCCCTCTGCTGGTAAAGTTAAAAACAGCTGCAAAAGCTTGCACTAGATCCCCTTTCTTCCAAGTAAGCATAGGGCACCAACTCAAGGAATCGTCAAACACATTGGTCTTCGGTATTGATGAAAGTCAGAGTTTAATAGTGAACTGCTTAGCTTTACGAGGTCCCACCTGCATAATGAACAACTTGGCATGATGAAACAACAGATCCAAGTCCTCCATAAAAAGGGCAAAAGAATTCAGAAGAAGTTGTAGGCCCCTAGCTGTCCTCGCCAAGAGCATTCCGTCGTCCGTGTATAGGAGGACTGGCAGGCTATGCTTGCCTACCTGGGGACAATCCGCATTTGTGGCCAAAAGGGCTTTCTCTAAGCAATTAATAGATAGGTTAAAAAGAAAGGGTGCTAAAATACACCCCTGATGCACCCCTCTCTTGATGTAAAGCTGACTGGTCACTTTCAGGTCCTTTGAATAGCGGACAACCGCAGTTTAATTACGGTGAATAAAATGAAATAAAAGGCGGATATGGCGAGTGGACCTCTTACGGTGCGAAAATCATAAGCATCGTTCATTCGGACATAATTGTCGATCTGGGATGGCATTTACTGATGCTTCCTGCTCTTAACCTATTGTCAACAAGCAGCGACATACACAGATAAGGAGGCTTCCGTTTGATATTCAGTACTGACGAATACACTACATCTTATACCCAGCCACCATAAGGCTGGGACGGAATTATAACCAGTCAGAAGGCTTATTGACAATCTTCGATATTTGGAAGCCCTGAAGAAGTCATGGGTATTCCCAGTACGACGAAACAAGTGTTGGCGTGAAGTATTCCAAGATACCACACATTAAAGACCTTTGGAACCATCTATTTTGTTATTATTACAATATAACTGTACATGCAAACTGTATATCAGGCTAGGTACATGGGGCTGGAACGAGCCACAGTGTACTTGTTCAGAACCATGTACAGGTTTAAACACTGTTCCACAGTGGAACGACCTGGGCGAATGCCGTTTTGGATATCGGATAAAATGTTGTTTTCCTCTACCCATGACACAAGTGTGTCAAGTACCATGCGGCCCACCACCTTCACCACAGAGTCCAGCAGAGAAATGGGCATATAACAATAGGTACTGTCCCGTTATCCCTTTTTAAATGCCGAGACTATAATAGATAAAGCCAATCTGGACTGCAGTATTGATGACAGCTGTGAGGACAGGCACCCAGGTTTTTAAGTGGGCGATGTAGAGATCTGGTGGGATCCCATCTGGCGCGGGGCCTTGTTTTTAGATAGACCCAGAATACCGGCACTCACCTCTTGCGTGGTGAAAATAAGTTCCGACTTGCCTTCCACCCTCTCCTGCCCCTCAATTGGTGGGGTATCCGACTGGAAGATACCCTCAAAATTATGTACCCAATCGTCCTCTGTCATTTGGGCATCCAGTAAATTAGCATTATTTCCAGATAGAAATAGGCTGTTAATAATGCCCCAGAACTTTGAGCTATTACGCAGTGTACTAGCCTCCACTAAATTGATCCAGGCCTCCTCCTTCAGGACAGACTCGCGAGTTGCTAGAGCAGCCTTATATGCTCTTCTTCGTCTTTTGACCGCCTCCCGGTCTCGGGGTTTAGCACCCAAGGCCTGTCTCAGGTTCCTGGAAGCCTGGGAGCACGCCGAGTCAAACCATCGTGGACCTGGTTGCTAACAGGCCCGTAGAAAGTTCCTTATGACAGTAGACATGGATCCAAATGCACCCATGATGTCCGGAACACTTGCCTCATCGTCGAGACAGGTGGCAAACTCGCTGCGAAACAGAGTTAAAAGGGACTCGTGGAGTAGCTCTGGGAAAATACACCCCCACTTTACGCTCCTTCCCGCTTCCACCTCTTTAAAGGGGACACTAGCCCCCCGCCCACCTTGGTGTGTCAGAGTGTTCGGGTCCAGCCAATTGAGACACAAATGGGGTTGTGGTCACTGCATTCACTCGCCTGCACAGAAAAATCAGTAACCAGAGAGTAAAAGGGGGTTTATACAAAGGTGAAATCAATAACGGCCTCACACCCTCTCCCAATAAAGGTGGGAGTAATATCTGTTTTCCCCAGAGGCAGCTTATTTATTACAGATGTTAGATCAAATTCAAGCAAGATGGAGTTAAGCTCAACACCCTTGGGAGTGTGTTCCATGTGTAAGCCTGCTTGTCGTGCACAGCCCATTGCTTCCACTCCTTACATGATGTCCCTACACATGTGTTAAAATCCCCTGTTAAAAAAATGTAGTGATAACTCTGACCTTTCAAGATGCTATGCTGAAGTACAGACCCCAGCAGAGTTATATTTCCCTCATCCGGGTGTGTAACTCCAGCGTTGAAAAAGTTACCAGAGCAGCTTGCTCCTTCCACTGGGCAACAACATCACATGTAAATTGAGAGAGACATATAGTGAGGTATTGTAAGAAACTGGCTCTGTATACTGCACCAAAGTGAGGTACAGTGTGTATAGAGTCCAAGGGTCGCCAGAGGTAGGCAGAGGTTAAAGTTAGATAGAACCTTACTCTCTAAAGTGGTAGCTTGGTCGAGCAGTAAGGCAGTATCAGAGGACAGTGCTAAGCATTTGATGTACACACTCAGTCAGCAAATGAATTCACACACTCAAGAACTGAACTCTAGGCCAATTGTTTTTGTATAAAAAAATATACTGTTTTATTTCTAGAACCAAGCAAGCCTGGCACAGGTAAGCATAAAAATACTTTGCTCTAATCATTTACTTGTATGAACACAGTTCACGTATGCAGTACAAATTGTACTTTGTTTGATTTACAGGGAAGAAGTAGTATGCAACACTTAGCAAATCCAGTACATTGATATGAATAGGCTTTTTCACTAAATTGCAGGTAAGTTACGTTTTGCTTTACTTTTCTAACTTCGCGCTTGATACCTAGATCCAGCACTGGTACATTTCCTAGAAACAGCTAAGTAACTACGTTTTGGTTATTTGCATGATTTTTAAAGAATATTTTCAGTTTTCAAAACTCCACACTTGTAAACTTTTTGGAGCAGTACATTGAAATGAATGGGCTTCTACAATAAATAGCAGGTAAGTTACTTTTCGTGTTACTTTTCTAACTCAGTGCTGGATGCCTAGATTCCGTCCATCATCCCCTTTTGTTTCGCTTTGTTCGCCCTAAGTTGGCATGGTATGCTCGGACATGAGTCCCTGGCTCACTTCGCCACTTGATTCAAGATAGCCTGGCTGATGAGGGTTATGAACCCGAAACCGGTCCCAGGATACCTGTTTCCAGTCCAGGGAAGACATGGCTTGGCAGTTCGGGCTGGACTGTGCCCATGAGGCACAGGGTCAGACTGATTTGCATATGGCCATGTCTGAACTGGGGTAGCGGAGTGAGCTAAAGAATGGTGATGGATTAAACCCAGATCAGTTGACTGGGGATGAGTGTTTGATTTGCTCAAACGCTCCGTCCTTCATCCGCTTTTTGTTTTGCTTTGGATACCTAGATTCAACACTGAACATTCTTTTGAAACAGGTAAGTAAACACGTTTTGGTTATTTGTGCAATTAAAAAAAATAATTTTAGATTTCAAAACTCCACACTTCGAAAGATTTTGGAGAAAAAGTGTCTATGTTATCCTATGGAGGGAAAACAGGTTAACATTTCTCAGATAAGTAATTGACTGTGGGAGTTAAGGTTCTGGGGTTAGACTCAGGGGGTCTCCTAGGGTCACTGATGCACTGTTGTTGCACCCTCAGCTGTACTATGACAGCCGGGTTCAGAGTATTGAGGCCAAATGTTATCCTATGGAGGATAGGGGGGCTTCATTTGGTGGCGGCTGGCAAGCAGACCACAGGATTGTGGGAGCAAAGCTCCTAGGGTTTAGCTCAGGGCAAGTTGGGGACCAAAGGTGCACTCTCAGCGGCACTAGGGCGGCTGGGCGCAGGGGCTGTTTTGAGGTAGGGTGCCCTGTTGATTTCAATGGAGATTCTCCGGGACAAAGAAACACTGCAGGCTTGTGGATGAGGATCTTTCAGGAACGACCACCACTTCGAATGGTAAGTTGGGATCTTGTAGGTTGGTTAGGCACCGCTGGGATGGGCACACAAGGCCGCGGGGCGTCGGATGTAGGGGTGCCTTTGGACGCCGGATTTTCTTACCCGCTCCGGTCACGGTAGAGCGGGTCCTGTGGATTGTGGCTACAGACGTCTTCTGGAGGCTTGAGGCAAGTCATGGGTCACTGGATCTCGGGTCAGGATCGCCGGAGGGACCTCCTTGGGGTGTTTTTCCACTCGGGCTCGGGTCGGGTTCGGCGGATGTGGAGTGGGCTGGATTCTCGGTTTCTGGCTGGCACCAGAAGCTGCAGTTTAAACACATCTGGTGTTCACAGGAGAAACAGTCTTGAAAGTGAAGGCAGGCAGGCAGGCCGGCCATTTGTGGTTTTTGAGGGTGCTGGCTGCTGGAAAGGCCGTGGTTTCGCAGAAGCAGGTTCAAGGGGAGACAGGCCTGTAGGGCTGGGGCCAAGTCAGTGGGCGTCATCCTCTTGTTAGCTCTGCACAGCTTCTCATCCTTCTTCTCTTCTTTTCTTGTTGTTGCTGGATCTGAGGAAGGAAGGTTCAGGCTGCCACTAAATACTAAATTTAGGGACGTTACAGGTAGGTAAAGGGCAGGGACCAATGAGTCCCTTCCTGGGGTGGGTACACCCCCTATTTTGTCACTCTTCAGTGGGAAGGGGCTTGAGCCAGTCCCTGGTTAGCTGGGTCCCCCCATCCTCAAGATAGTGGGGACTCGAGCTTGTGCTTCACCTCGCCTCCCCCACCTTAGGGGTGGAGTTGGCAGAAGTGGGCACACCTCTCTTCCGCACTTGTTTTTCCCGCCGGTTCTCCCGCCCAAAGTGGGGGATAGAACCAGTGGGTACCCATTGCTGAAAGACGCAAATGGTCTGGAGAGTCTCACAAAGGTGGCATGCCTTTGAAGCTTCCCCTTCGTGAACCCTGGATATCCTGGGGGAGGAGGCTTGGCACCTCTTCCCAGGATGTGCATTGTTTCAGGCTCCCGAGAGCAGCAAGCTCTCGACCAAGGCATCCAGAAACATGTCTGGAGGTGGCAGCCTAAGCAGCCACTCAGTCAGGTCACTAGGAGTTGGTCGAGTTTCAGGGGGCATCTCTAAGATGCCCTCTGTGTGCATTTTACATTAAATACTACACTAGCATCAGTGTGGGTTTAATGTGCTGAGAAGTTTGATACCAAACTTCCCAGTCTTCAGTGTAGCCAGAATGGTGCTTTGGAGTTCGTAATGACAAGCTCCCAGCACCATATATTCTTAAAGGCAGCACTGCACTTAAAATGCCCAGGAATAGACTTGGGCACTGTAGGGATATAGGGCTCATGCACCTGTACACTCACCACTGGCATAGGGCACCCAGCTAGAGGGGTGACTGATGTATGCCAGGGCAGTGGTTTGTTGGCATGGCACACAAGGATGTGTGCCATGTCGACTCTTCACTTTGTTCTGCACCAAGTTACTGCAACAGAAACCCACTGTTCGAGGCATATGAGCTGCAGAATTCACACTCTGTGCATAGATCGCCATCTGGTGTTGGGTTTGGATGCTTGCACCTTGTTGTTGTCTTTGAAGAAGTCTTTTGTAGTCACGAGATAGGTGACTCCTCCCTTGGACGATAGTGTGCATGGGCATCGACTCCATCCTCAGATTGTTTTTTTCTGCCATCGGGTTCGATGTAACTTCTGCGCTCCGGTTCGGCACCATATATCCAAACCTTTTCGAAGCACAAACCATCATAAAATTCGAAGGTATTGTTTCTCGATCGCGTGACCTTCGACACGCTTCCCAAATATCCCATTCCGGTCGTCGACACAGGCCGCTGGGCCTATTGACGCCATTCGGGCCTACGGCTCATGGAAAGGACTCCACACAGTGACCACCACAAGGTCTGTAATTTGGGACTCTCGACAGAGCACAACGAGAATAATTGCCATGCCTGCGCCTCCTTTAGATCCAAAAAGACCATCCGTGATCGCCGGGCCCGACCACACATCATGGCGCAGCAAGCAGTTCTGGTACCAGTGGACATCTTTGATGAAGGCCCGATGTCCCAGAGGAAGATTCTGAGGAACTGGAAATCGTGTCCGAAGCAGACGACTCCGACTCGGACCACCCCATCCCTCCAGATCAACAAGTGAGTATCACTGCCGCAACCCCAACCCCACCTGCAAAAAAGAAGGCCCTGGTCAAGACTTCGGCTGTTGGTCCCAGCTGTGACCAAAAACAATGTTCAGAAGCCCCGCCCCCGGGCTCGGCTCCAAAGACAAAGCACAAGCCTTCAGGCAGCTCGTGACCGAGCAAGCCGCATGTTAGTGTCCCTCAGGCTCCATCGGCACCGAAGTCGGGACCACAGCCTACTTCCAGAAAGAAATCAGCATCGACCACCC
The DNA here is from genome assembly GCF_964263255.1 of Lissotriton vulgaris. Classification (NCBI taxonomy): domain Eukaryota; kingdom Metazoa; phylum Chordata; class Amphibia; order Caudata; family Salamandridae; genus Lissotriton; species Lissotriton vulgaris. Next base: position 17,806 of record NW_028254246.1, on the reverse strand, counting down.
CAGCGCCGAAAGATTTGGCATCTGATCCGAAACAAACACATTCGGAACCGAAAAAGATTTTTGCCTCCACATCGAAGCCGAAGGATCCAAAAACACCTTCCAAGGCTCCGGAGCAGATATCCAAACCTCGCTAGGACCCGAAAAGATCGGCACCGAAAGCATCTACCGAAGAGGAATAACTTTTTCGACCGGATCCTATCGATCCGAATAAAAAAACACTCCACATAGACCCTAACACCGGACATGTGTCTACTGTTCCACACAAGAAGAGGAAACTGGATACACTAGGCATTCCTGTAGTGCCTGTTAAGAAAAAAACTGTGCTACTAAACCTATACAACCCTCTTCTCCTGTTCTTCCTACCAATCCTATCTCTCCTCCATACTCTCCTATAATTACAACAATCTCACGATTACCACAGGTAGATGATGATTTAGGGGATGGGGGAGGCAACAATGATCCTTTTACAGACCCTGATACCAACAGACGTACCACAGGACGACTGGGACGAATATGATGACTCGGTCGACCCTCCAGACCTCACTGATCCCCAGGCATACCCAACAAAGCCATCTCCCCCAGATGACAATATTGGCTTTAGTCAGTTGGTAAATAGGGCAGCTACATACCTTGGTGTTTCAATGCATTCAGACACTTTTGAGCAGTCACTAAAGACTGTACAAACCCTGCCAATGTTAAAAGGTGTCATTAAACATGCCCCTGACATATTTAAAGACCCTGTTAGGGCTAGAATTCTCAATCTGAGAATTGACAAAAAATATAAACCTCCTCTCAATGATCCCGCCTACATCAAAAGTCAACTCCCTTAAGATTCCCTGGTGGTAGCTAACGCTAGAAAACGGGCTAATTCGCAGACCTCTGGTGAGGCACCACCTCCAGACAACAAGTATAAATTATTAGATGCTTCCGGCAAACGAGTTGCTGCTCAAGCAGCTAATACCTGGCGGATACCCAGCACACAAGCATTACTTGCTAGATATGATAGGGCTCACTATGACCAACTAGAAACCCTATTGCAACATTTACCAGATCAATACAAGACCAAGGCCAATGATCTCATCCAAGAGGGGAAATTAATAACAAATGCATCAATCAAGTGTGCCCTTGATGCAGCAGACACCGCTTCTAGGGCCTTTAACACTAGCATGTTACTCCGACAACATGCTTGGTTGCACATTTCTGGCTTCAAACAGGAGGTACAAACAACTATCCTCAACCAGGTGTTCAATTAGCAACAACTTTTTGGACGGGCTGTAGACACCAAAAAATTAAGAAGGACCAAGAGACTGCTAAATCCATGGGAGCATTACAGTCTCCATCCACACATGGTTCCTTTCGCAGCTCCTTCTACAGAGGATAATCCAAGAACATTGGTACAGGCACAATTTCCTCTTCATACAAAAACACCACAAAAACATCTCCCAGTAGGTGATATTTTAGAGGTGGATACAGGGAAAGTAACAACAAAGGGAGAGGTTGCGGTAACAACAACACTCGCACCTCCCCCGCTAGTAAGCAGTGACTTCCCTCCAGCCCATTTCACTCCGGTCGGAGGGAGACTATCACAGTTCCTACCTGTCTGGAATTCCATCACTATGGACAAGTGGGTAAGACATATTATCCAGTATGGTGACTGCCTGTAACTTTTTGCTACTCCCCTCAACTTACCACCCAAACAGCGTCCAATGTCCGGGGAACATCTAACACTCCTCAAACAAGAAGTTCTTTCACTGCTTCAAAAGCACGCAGTAGAACCAGTTCCCATACAACATCAATGAACAGGGGTTTACTCCCTGTATTCCCTAATCCCCAAAAAAGACGGGACTCTAAGACCAATACTGGACCTTAGACCTCTCAATTTCTACGTTCAATCAGATCATTTTCACATGATCACTCTTCAGCAGATCCTTCCACTGCTTCAAAGAGGCGACTTCCTTGCCACACTAGATCTCAAGGACTCCTACTTCCAAATTCCCATTCACCCTGCTCACAGGAAATACCTAAGATTCACAGTGGACGGCCAGCATTATCAGTTCAAGGTCCTTCCATTTGGGGTGACCAGAGCACTCAGGGTGTTCACAAAGTGCCTTGCAGTAGTAGCAACGCACTTAAGAAGGCAGCAAATCCATGCATTTCTATACCTCGACGACTGGCTCTTAAAGGCCAAGTCATACGTCAGTGTGTTCATCACACTTATCAAATGATCGAGCTATTACACGACTTAGGGATCACACTAAACTACACCAAGTCACACCTTCAACCCTCCTAGGTACATCAGTATCTAGGAGCTACAATAGACACTTGCAATGCTCTAGCATGCCCCAATCCAGCCAGGATAGCCAGCATGCAAACCCTCATCACCAAGTTTCAGCCTCAACACTCTCTCTAAGCACAAGTGTTTATGCAGCTAATAGGGATGATGGCCTCTTGCATTTTCTTCGTACCTCACGCAAGACTTCAGATGTGCCCTTCACAAGCATGTTTGGCATGTCAGTGGAATCAGGCTCAGGGACAACTTACAGATCTGATGTTGGCAGACAGCCAAACACATCGCTCTCTGCAGTGGTGGAACACACAAAACCTTTCCAAGGGGCGGCCGTTCCTAGAGCCAGTTTCACAAATAGTGCTAACAACAGATGCATCACTCACCGGCTGGGGAGCCCATCTCCTAAATCACACAATTCAGGGCAAGTGGACCACTCAACAAAAAGCGCTCCACATCAATCACCTAGAACCACTGGCAATATTTCTAGTTCCAAGTACATCTTCTCCACAAGGCTGCCTTAGTCCGGATGGACAATATGACAGCAATGTACTACATACAAAAGCAAGGAGGAACACATTCTTTGCAGCTGTCTCACCTAGCGCAAAGTATCCACATGGGCACAACAACCATTGTTCACAACACTCCTCAAACTTTCAATAGTTCCACACCAAAAACTACATCTGTCCCCAAAACTGCTGACGCAGAACCATGGAGAGATAAGGCACTCAGATCCAGCACAACTGAATCTAGCAATCTGGCTCCTGAAATCTTAGAGTTCGGTTACCTGAACCTCCCATGGACTGTATGAATATTATTAAAGAAGCCAAACGCCCCACTACTAGAGCTTGCTATGCAGCTAAATGGAAAAGATTTGTCATTTACTACAATAACAACAAAATTGACCCATTAGATACTTCAATTCAGAACATTATTTGCTATTTACTACATCTACAAAGATGAAATCTTGCATACTCATCAATCAGATTACATCTAGCTGCTCTTGCAGCCTACTTACAAAACAGGAAACATTTGTCATTGTTTAGGGTACCTGCTATCAAAGCCTTCATGGAAGGCCTTAAAAGAATTATTCCAACCGGACTGCCACCATCTCCAGTGTGGAACCTAAACATTGTTCTTACTAGGCTCATGGGTCCCCCGTTTCAGCCTTTACACAAAGGTGAATTACAATTCCTTACATGGAAAGTAGCTTTCCTTGTCGCAATCACCTCTCTCAGGAGAGTAAGTGAGATTCCGGCTTTAACGGTACAAGAACCATTTTTACAAATACATCGCAACAAAGTGGTTCTTAGAACATTTCTTCCAAAGGTGATTTCTCCATTCCATCTTAATCAATCACTAGAGTTACCAGTATTTTTCCAAAACCCTGATTCTGTAGCGGAAAGAGGTTTTCACACGCTTGATGTCAAAAGAGCTTTACTTTATTACATAGACAGGACTAAACCCTTTAGGAAAACAAAACAACTGTTTGTGGCTTTCTCACCACCTCATAAAGGCAACCCAATTTTCAATGCTGGAATTGCCAGGTGGATAGTAAAATGCATTCAAATATGCTATCAGAAAGCAAAATGCATGTTAACAATTCCCCCTAGAGCGCACTCAACACGCCAACTAGGGGCTAGTGAATTCTGCGACTCATATGCCTCGAACAGAAAATGCTACTTACCAGTATGCATCTGTTCTTGGCATGTATAGCTGCAGAGATTCACACGCCCCCCACCTCCTCGGAACCTGTATCTGTTCCAGTGTTATCTTAGATACATTCTTATGGACATCTCTGTTTCTTACAAACTCCATCATTTCCCTTCATGGCGAAAAACAATCTGAGGATGAAGTTGATGCCCATGCGCACTATCGTCCAAAGAAGTCACCTATCTTGTGACTACAAAAGACTTCTTCTTAGACAACAAAAAGGTGCAAGCATCCGAGCCCCACACCAGATGGCGATCTATGCACAGAGTGTGAATCTCTGCAGCTCTACATGCCAAGAACAGATGCACACTGGTAAGTAGCATTTTCCTTCCTACAGGGAGCGGAGAGGCCAACGACAGTTAGAGAAACAAAGATGATAAGCCCCCTCTTGGCTCTCCCTGACCTGGATGGGGTAGCTGGAACAAAGAGGGTTTTATAGCCATACAGGTGCTAATTATTGTCTCCAGCCCATGTTTCCTGGAGGCATATCACATCAAAACTCTTAACAAGGGCCAACCATTCGGTGTTCCCAATCTTACTCTTCAGCCCCATGATATTCCAAGAAAGAAATTTACACCCTTCATTCACACTCGATACCTGTTCCGGAGGCGATACATTTCCCTGGGATGGTGGTGCCACAGGGTCCGAGGGACCCACACATCGTCAATCGCAATCTTCCTATGAGATCATAGGAATAAACCTATTTGCTGTGCTTACCACTATAATCCCCTGTGCATGACTCATATGGCCCACCTCTTGGAGCCGCTCGCGTGGGGACTGTAGTTAGTAATAATTGGGTCTATAGAAGTATCCCAGCTGGAGTGTCAAGATTGCTGAGTTCCAACACCTGTGGTTAGACTGGGCAACCGTGCTTAAGATTCGGTTTACCATGACTGGATTGTTAAAATTGATGATAATGCAGTCCCCCAGCCAGGATTTCTTGACGCTATCAACCCACTGTGTCTGGCGCACCATGAGAATTTGGTTTTCCACCCTGTTAGAACTGGCTATTTCTGGTAGGCTAAGGCTGACGCCGAAGCCAGGCAGAAACCACCATTCTAGTCAGGGCAAGGAAGTCACACGCCAAGATAACCCCTGCTCACCCCCTTGGTAGCTTGGCACAAGCAGTAAGGCTAAACTCGGAGGCAATGTGTAAAGCATTTGCGTCAGCGCACAACAGCAACAACATACTAGGCCCACCACAAAAGAGACTCCACACAAGGTTCTTATAAAAATAACTTTTGTATTGTAAAAACACATCAGATAAAATCACACATATACATGGTGCCAACTGGCACGGGTAATATTCACATGGGATTATTCACAAGACAGGGCCACATGGGCCACTGTCATAATTAGCACTTTCAGAAATAGAAATACTTGTCAGAAAGTAGAATAAAAGAATATAAAATCACTGTAGCACAAAGTAACAGTTATGAATCACATCCAGTAACTACTGGGAACAGGTAAGTACCCACTACGCAACCCTAAACTCCTTAGGAGCATGTCACGCAGGGAACCAGGACCTCACTAGGACCACCTGTACTAAAAAGGACAACCACCTAAGTATCATACAGCATTTAGGGGTCTAGGAAAGAACACATTACCCATGATGCATAAATATACATTCAGAGGAGTAATAACGGGAAACACATGACGCATACACCTACACATTCAGCGGTGTTTAAGAACAGAGCACATGATGCAATAAAATACATTCAAGGGGTGCAGCGCAAGAAGACACATGATGACTAAAACATTCAGAGGTGCAGCGCAGGAAGAGAAAGACACATAATGCATAAAACTTTCAGAGGTGTCAAAAGTAAAGCACATGATGCAATAAAATACCTTCAGGGGTGCAGCGCAATAAGACACATGAGGCCTAAAACATTCAGAGGTGCCAGAGCCATACAATAGCGCAAGAATCACATGATGTCTAAAAACATTCAGAGGTGCAGGAATAACACATGATGCAAGAGAACACATTCAGAGGTGCAATACCCATATAATTGCGCAAAGACTCACATAAGCAACTATCCCGTGGCAGTCCCTAGGCCAACGGCCTTGTTAGGGCTCAGACGCCCTGAGTCTCAATGTCAGGGTGCCAGTCTCAAAGTACAAAAAGCCTAAACGTGGCAGCTGCCCACAAAGTGCTGGGCAACTGGGGAACAACAACTCTGCGCCAGGGCCCTCACTGGCCCTTAGGTGCCAACTGCGCCACTGCTGGAGCCACACAGGCTCTGGGCATAGCACATGCCCCAGACGTTGGAGCTCTCAGGCTCTAAAAACAATGATGCCCCCATGAGCCTCACCGGACTCTAGCCCTCACACTCGGAGGCAGGAGGGGACGAGCACCGACAATGTGCCCCGAAGCCCCCCTCTCGAATTTGGCCCTCTCTGGAGCCAAACGGGCTTGTAAACACAAGGTGGCCCCTCTGAGCCTCTCTAGGCTCACGCGCGTTGGGGCGACCCACTGCCAACTGGGGCCGCCCTTGAAGCCCTCAAGGCTTCGCACTGGCAACAGGCGCGCTCTCGCGCCACGGGGGGCGGACACCGACAACGTGTCCCGGCGCCCCTCCTCCCTTCTGCCCCACTCTGCCCGGCCCTCAGCCCAGACTCACCGGGTCTCCTGTGCGGCGGGGGCGGGGCTCGGCGGCCACGGAAGAGCTCCTGCTCCTCACAGACTCTCCTCGCTTGGCCCGGTCCCCCGTCTCGGGACCGGGACTCAGAGTGGAGCCAGCAAGGCTCCCGGTGGCAGTCTCTTCTCTCGCTGCAGGGCTCCCTCGGCACACAGGAGCCCTGTTAACCGGCCGCCACCTTTCTTCCTCGCCGCCTCATCTCCACCGGGTCACGAGCGATGGGCCAATCCCATCGCGGCTCCTTCGGCGAGCCCCCAGTGACGCCAGAGCCTCTGCAGGCGTCTCGGCCAACCGGCGCGCGACTCTCCGGGGCAGCGGCCAATCCGAGCGCGTCTCTCCTTGGGTCTCGGCCAATCCGGTCGCGGCCCCTTCGTGGTTTGTTTTCTCTGCGGCAGATCGAGGTGGGCACTCGTAAATAATTAAATAACTACGGCCAAGAATCCTCAGCGCGTCCAGCGCTATAAGCGAGCATAAAAGCGCTCCTAAGCGCTAGGAAGTCCAGAGAAAGCGCTCTCAAGCGCTTGGGGGAAATGAAGCGCCCCAGAGCTCTAGACAGCAGGCAGAGCGCTCCCAGGCGCTCAGGGGGAAGCACAGCGCCTCCAGGCGCTAGAAATCAACTCCAGCGCTCTCCACAGGAAAAGGCAGCTTCTCCATGCTGCCACGGTCCCAGAGCCTCCCCAGGGGCAAAGCCAAGTCCCCCCTTCAGCCCAGGCAGGGCAGAGGGGTCCCCCAGGAGTCCAGGAATCCAGGGGCTGGGCAGCGCCCACCCCTGGTAGATTCAAGTCAGCCACAAGAGCAAGAACAAGAACATTTTGGAAGAGGACACAGCCCCTTCTTATACCCAGAAAAGTCTTTGAAGCCCTTTGAAATGTTGGTGCAAGGGGCCCCTGAGCACTGGAATGTTTCTGGTTTCCCTCTCCTGTCAGCCTCAGGTCAGAGGTGACAGTGGGCCGTCAGGAGGGAGAGCCAGCAGGGTGGGCAGGCAGGCACGGCCCGGCACCACCAGACGCTCTTTCCTCCCATCCCTGACAGCAGATGGGGCCTTCCATCTACGGCTGACTCAGACCCCCTCCTCCAGGGCCTCGCAGACCCTGCAGACCCTGTCCTACTCAAACCAGACAGTCCATCCACCAGCGGGCCCAGGCACTCCTGGGCCAGGCTCACCAGCCAATCACACGCTAGCACCAACTTACACAAATATGCCAACTTCCAAAAGTAGTACTTCTAGACTAGACACAGTCATGCCGCATACATCATTTTGCAGCATTCACTCTCACGAGTTCATACATACCAAACTTGCCCCTGCACTCCCCACACATCAGGAACTACCATGGGCATACATATTCCCCATTCATTCCTATGGAAGGGCAGGTCACTCACCACTCATTCACAGAGAGCTCAAGCACTTTACACTGTACCACAGTGAAAAAGTGCGCAGAGGCCTAAAATCACCAACACCAGGTTCCAGAAACAGGCTAGGAAAAAGCAAAAAGTCTAGGGGTGAACCTGCCTAATGGGCCGGGTCCAACACGACCCCCTTCCAGCCAAAACACAGGGTAGACCAATCACACCACTGATGGGCTTCACTGCTTTGGGCGACAAAAAACACGGACACGGCCCTGCACGGCAGGGACACCCTCCGGTTTTTCGCCACTCTGAACCTACCTGGTTACCTCCCAACAATAACTCTCTGACACAACTAGGATACCCCACTGGTACTCACTAGTCATCCACAGCCAAGACCATCCAAATATCACTGGTCCTAATCAATACACAGAGCGGGGGGCAATAACCCCTGGCACACAATAGCCATTCTCCATTCTCTCTCTCAGTGTAACTACAACTACCACTGATCCAACAACCTAGGGTCCACACCCCCAAGCTGACCAGAGGTCACGGGCAAGAATGCCCCACCCTACCTCTACTTCTGGGTTTCCGCACCCTCACAGAAAAGCACTCACCAGAACACAATTCTTCTACCAGATCAAGACCTTACTCCATCACTGGTCTACCACCTGGAAACTATTCCACTTCTGAGGTACAAAGCACACAGCACAGTGCCTCTTCAAGCAGGTGGGGGGACACAGCACACAGCAAAGCCCCCTTTACTCTACCTTAGTGGAAACAACAAACTGCCGGTGAGCCCCAGATCACACAGCAAGGGCAGCCCCCTCAGTCTCTTCAGCTGATCCACTTTGGTAGAGATTCCTCTTGACCTAGAAGTTTCCTAATCTCCCAACCTAAGATCTAAACCCTCAGCTTACACCGGGGTCAGAAGTAAGGACACCGTCCCTCTGCACCCCCTTCCAGTTCCTTGACTACAGGCCCAGTATGTCTCAGGCTAGACAGAGCACACGCCAGCGGCGTATCAGCAACACACTCTCCTCCAGTACTCCCTATCACAGGGTAATTCTCAGTAGGTCCCAGGCTAGACAGAGCACAAGCCAGCGGCGTATCAGTGACACACTTTCCTTCAGTACTCCTTCCAGGTCAGGCCACAACCCCAACCCGGCTTTCCCCCCTCCTCGGGGAACGACCTCCAGAGGCCCCACAAATGGTCAAGCACTCTAGACGGTCAAATGCTCAGCGAGCCAGGACTTCTGCACCCTCCACTAGGAGTGGTGCTGCCCAACACTAGGACCGCCGGAGTTCTGGTTACAGACACTCCCCGTCCTCTAGACACAGGAAGATCCTCCTCAAATGACCTATGTACAGCTTAGGCCCCTGACCTGGCGCTCCCTTAGGGAACCCTCCAGGCCCTGAGATAGGGTTTCAGGCCAACGTGGGACACACCGTCCCACACTCACCCCGCCTCCACTGAGACAGGACGTGAGCCCCTACACCCTACCCTCTCTACTGGGATCTAGCTGGGCTACACAGTAACCTCTTCTCCTACACAGGATCATCAGATGCTCAAGCCACTCCTTTTAGAATCACTCCCTAATGCAAGACATCTAGTACACCGCCAGACATCCACCGTCTTGTCCAGTTCCTCTGCAGGACCTCCTGCACACCACCAGAGGTACACCTCTCAGGCAAGCTCTTTAACAAAAAGAAAACTCACACCAACTCCTCCAGTTCAGCACATCACTCATTCGCACACTCCCCCCCCCCTCGGACTGGTAAGGCAGTTTCTACCACCCCTGATCACTCAACCTGACCACACATGACACAGGTACCAAACTCTGGGAGCGGGGAATGGGAATTAACACACTGGACACATTTAAGCTGCCACCACTGGATCCTACCAAACTGGGGAATCCAGACACACATACTACACTCAGGGAACAACCACCCCCCTGAGCTAGTCTTTTCTCCTCACACTCCTTCTCTCTCCTATCTACCCACACACACACATGGGGATAGGATTTGGGATTGGACACTGGACCCAGCAAGGGATTCCTAATCTATGGGAACCTCCCCCTCTACTGGCGTCCCGCCCTGTCACTTTCTCTCATCTGCCACTAAACATAAAGCGCAGGAACACATTTGAAAATGACACGCTTGAGGAAAAAAAATCAAAAACAATAATCCCAAACATGTGACTATCTGAAAAAAACAATTGCAGAGTTTTGTAATGTAGCCAGTTGTCGCTATGGCACTGCGCAAACACAAGTCCAAATCCGCACCGCTGACCCACCAATGTTAGAACTGGCTATTTCTGGTAAGCTAAGGCTGACGCCGAAGCCAGGCAGAAACCACCATTCTAGTCAGGGCAAGGAAGTCACACGCCAAGATAACCCCTGCTCATCCCCTTGGTAGCTTGGCACAAGCAGTAAGGCTAAACTCGGAGGCAATGTGTAAAGCATTTGCGTCAGCGCACAACAGCAACAACATACTAGGCCCACCACAAAAGAGACTCCACACAAGGTTCTTATAAAAATATCTTTTGTATTGTAAAAACACATCAGATAAAATCACACATATACATGGTGCCAACTGGCACGGGTAATATTCACATGGGATTATTCACAAGACAGGGCCACATGGGCCACTCTCATAATTAGCACTTTTAGAAATAGAAATACTTGTCAGAAAGTAGAATAAAATAATATAAAATCACTGTAGCACAAAGTAACAGTTATGAATCACATCCAGTAACTACTGGGAACAGGTAAGTACCCACTAAGCAACCCTAAACCCCTTAGGAGCATGTCACGCAGGGAACCAGGACCTCACTAGGACCACCTGTACTAAAAAGGACAACCACCTAAGTATCACACAGCATTTAGGTGTCTAGGAAAGAACACATTACCCATGATGCATAAATATACATTCAGAGGAGTAATAACGGGAAACACATGACGCATAAACCTACACATTCAGCGGTGTTTAAGAACAGAGCACATGATGCAATAAAATACATTCAGGGGTGCAGCGCAAGAAGACACATGATGACTAAAACATTCAGAGGTGCAGCGCAGGAAGAGAAAGACACAGAATGCATAAAACATTCAGAGGTGTCAAAAGTAAAGCACATGATGCAATAAAATACCTTCAGGGGTGCAGCGCAATAAGACACATGAGGCCTAAAACATTCAGAGGTGCCAGAGCCATACAATAGCGCAAGAATCACATGATGTCTAAAAACATTCAGAGGTGCAGGAATAACACATGATGCAAGAGAACATATTCAGAGGTGCAATACCCATATAATTGCGCAAAGACTCACATAAGCAACTATCCTGTGGCAGTCCCTAGGCCAACGGCCTTGTTGGGGCTCAGACGCCCTGAGTCTCAATGTCAGGGTGCCAGTCTCAAAGTACAAAAAGCCTAAACATGGCAGCTGCCCACAAAGTGCTGGGCAACTGGGGAACAACAACTCTGTGCCAGGGCCCTCACTGGCCCTTAGGCGCCAACTGCTCTGGGCATAGCACATGCCCCAGACGTTGGAGCTCTCAGGCTCTAAAAACAATGATGCCCCCATGAGCCTCACCGGACTCTAGCCCTCACACTCGGAGGCAGGAGGGGACGAGCACCGACAATGTGCCCCGAAGCCCCCCTCTCGAATATGGCCCTCTCTGGAGCCAAATGGGCTTGTAAACATAAGGTGGCCCCTCTGAGCCTCTCTGGGCTCACGCGCGTTGGGGCGACCCACTGCCAACTGGGGCCGCCCTTGAAGCCCTCGAGGCTTCGCACTGGCAACAGGCGCGCTCTCGCGCCACTGGGGGGGGGGGGGCGGACACCGACAACGTGTCCCGGCGCCCCTCCTCCCTTCTGCCCCACTCTGCCCGGCCCTCAGCCCAGACTCACCGGGTCTCCTGTGCGGCGGGGGCGGGGCTCGGCGGCCACGGAGGAGCTCCTGCTCCTCGCAGACTCTCCTCGCTTGGCCCGGTCCCCCGTCTTGGGACCGGGACTCAGAGTGGAGCCAGCAAGGCTCCCGGTGGCAGTCTCTTCTCTCGCTGCAGGGCTCCCTCGGCACACGGGAGCCCTGTTAACCAGCCGCCACCTTTCTTCCTCGCCGCCTCATCTCCACCGGGTCACGAGCAATGGGCCAATCGCATCGCGGCTCCTTCGGCGAGCCCCCAGTGACGCCAGAGCCTCTGCAGGCGTCTCGGCCAACCGGCGCGCGACTCTCCGGGGCAGCGGCCAATCCGGTCGCGGCCCCTTCGTGGTTTGTTTTCTCCGCTGCAGATCGAGGTGGGCACTCGTAAATAATTAAGTAACTACGGCCAAGAATCCTCAGCGCGTCCAGCGCTATAAGCGAGCATAAAAGCGCTCCTAAGCGCTAGGCAGTCCAGAGAAAGTGCTCTCAAGCGCTTGGGGGAAATGAAGCGCCCCAGAGCTCTAGACAGCAGGCAGAGCGCTCCCAGGTGCTCAGTAGGAAGCACAGCACCTCCAGGCGCTAGAAATCAACTCCAGCGCTCTCCACAGGAAAAGGCAGCTTCTCCATGCTGCCACGGTCCCAGAGCCTCCCCAGGGGCAAAGCCAAGTCCCCCCTTCAGCCCAGGCAGGGCAGAGGGGTCCCCCAGGAGTCCAGGAATCCAGGGGCTGGGCAGCGCCCACCCCTGGTAGATTCAAGTCAGCCACAAGAGCAAGAACAAGAACATTTTGGAAGAGTACACAGCCCCTTCTTATACCCAGAAAAGTCTTTGAAGCCCTTTGAAATGTTGGTGCAAGGGGCCCCTGAGCACTGGAATGTTTCTGGTTTCCCTCTCCTGTCAGCCTCAGGTCAGAGGTGACAGTGGGCCGTCAGGAGGGAGAGCCAGCAGGGTGGGCAGGCAGGCACGGCCCGGCACCACCAGACGCTCTTTCCTCCCATCCCTGACAGCAGATGGGGCCTTCCATCTACGGCTGGCTCAGACCCCCTCCTCCAGGGCCTTGCAGACCTTGCAGACCCTGTCCTACTCAAACCAGACAGTCCATCCACCAGCGGGCCCAGGCACTCCTGGGCCAGGCTCACCAGCCAATCACACGCTAGCACCAACTTACACAAATATGCCAACTTCCAAAAGTAGTACTTCTAGACTAGACACAGTCATGCCCCATACATCATTTTGCAGCATTCACTCTCACGAGTTCATACATACCAAACTCGCCCCTGCACTCCCCACACATCAGGAACTACCATGGGCATACATATTCCCCATTCATTCCTATGGAAGGGCTGGTTACTCACCACTCATTCACAGAGAGCTCAAGCCCTTTACACTGTACCACAGTGAAAAAGTGCGCAGAGGCCTAAAATCACCAACACCAGGTTCCAGAAACAGGCTAGGAAAAAGCAAAAAGTCTAGGGGTGAACCTGCCTAATGGGCCGGGTCCAACACACCCTAAGCCCAGGGGCAATGTTGGAATTGAGCCAGTGCACCACCTTATTGTTCAGCTGGTAAAAGTCTTCCTTGGTCCCGGGGTTGAGGCATGGTACTCTAGCTATCACCACAACAAGCGTTGTGGACTCTGGTAGGAGATGAATAGAGCCCAAACTGGGATAATAGTTATTCTAGTTCCCGGGGGCATGGCTTCCAGCCCTTCCCATCTATCATCAGAACTGTACAATCCGCCCACTTTGAAACCCTGAGACTGAAAAGATACTGGGTTCTGAGTGCCCCTCGCCCCCCTCCGGTTAGCTGGACGGTGCTGGTGGTCAGTCCTGGGCAATAGGTGCAGATGTATCTCCTACCATGTGACTAGGCTGCTTCGTGATAGACACTGCTCTGTCTCCTGCTTCTGTGCCACTACTACTGGGACTGGAAATGGTGGTCGAGATCGTAGGCCTTGTAAGAGGGATACTTGTGGAGAGAAGGACACGGTCCCTTTGCAAGTAGCTATCAGTGCAGACAGGTTGCTTTCCAGTGCAGAAAAGTCGGAGTAGGATGGGGTCCAATTTAGTTCCAAATGCTGACAGCAAGGCTGCTTTGAGCATATCTAATGAAATTGCATCCAGGTTAGGCACTTCTGGTTGCATGTCAGGAGGACACATTATCCAGTATTTGGAAGCACATAGAGCAGAAGATTGTAGAGCTGGAATTGTTTAACGTAGCCCATGAAAAAACTCAGGTCTTCCCCCTTACTTAATTTTATAGTAACACAATAGAGAGGCTGGGCTCGTTTGTTATCATCAAGGAGCCTAGAACGCTGAAACTGAACCTTGTAAAATCGAGTAACCTCTGGTATACGGCCACATGCAGAGGACAGAGGAAGGCTTTAACTGTAGCCCTGGGCAAGAAAGACTTGACATTAGTAAGAGGAGGCAGAAAGGAGTACTCAAGAGCCACAGTTTTAGCGAAGCGTTGCTGGGAAGAACAGCACTGGCAGGAGCTTAAATCTGCCTCCCAGATGAAAAACCCAACCTTATTTTGGGAGTTAATTAATAAAGCCAATAGAAGGGGAGCTGATCCTATCCCAAACCACATTACAGAGCAACAATGGTACACCCATTTTCTCAACCTGTACTGTGGCGTAGGAGAATCTCAGTCCCCACAAAGCGCTCCTGTAAGATCTGGATCAGAGAACTCTGTACCAGCAGAACCCTTTTCAATCAAAGAGGTACATGTGGTCATTAAGGGTATAGCCCCGGGAAAGGCTGCCGGCCCGATGGTCTTCCTGGAGATCTACTCTTATATGATCCTGTGCTTTGGGCCACATTTATTTCCCTCTAAGGAATCTTATTGCAAGGGGCCACGCCATCCCCGATTCGTGGAAGGGAGCTGAGGTGGTAACCATATATAAAAAAGGTGCTAGAGAGGACCCTGCCAACTACAGGCCGATTAGCTTAATCGATGTAATCCAGAAGGTAGTTGGCAGGGTCATTGTCTCCAGGATAGGGTCTTGGATGGAAGAAGGGAACATTCTCTCACACTTCCAGGCACGTTTCAGACAGAAGGTGAGCACGATGGACAAGGTATTCAGATTTTTTATGGTTTACTGGAAAATCGTGACCATTGGGAAAGGCAGTCTATACCTGGCCTTTATAGACCTAAAGACCGCCTTCGACTTGGTGCCCTGCGATAAACTTTGGCAGGTGCTGCAAGACCTGGGCCTCCCCATTTCTCTTCTTGATTTTATTAAGAAACTTCACGAGGGGAACTGTGCCAAAATCAGATGGTAGATCCGGGGCAGTTGACAGAGAGGGTGGCAGTGAACAGGGGGGTATGCCAGGGCTGTGTGTTGGCCCCGACTTTGTTCTCTCTGTTCGTTAATGGCGTGGTAGACCATTTGAGACACGACCCAGCCGATGCCCCAGTCCTGGCGGGGGAGAAAACACCTACCCTGCTCTTTGCCGATGACACCCTCCTGATCTCTAAAAGCCCAGCAGGCCTTCAAAAACTGCTGGATAGGTTTAGATTGTTTTGCGTGGAAAGGGGCCTAACCATCAACACCACCAAGACCAAGCTAATGACCCTGTCACCTTCAAAAAGATTTTGGAATAAAATCTCCCTTAATGGTATTCCACTAGAGGTGGTTGAGTCGTTTGACTATTTGGGAGTTCGGGTTAATAACAGGATGAATTGGAACTCCCACATGGCCAAAATGCTTCTCAACCACACACGAGTGTCAGGAGCAATTATAAGAGAGCAGTGAGCGTCTACTAGTAAACCAATAGCTCCGGCCCTTATGGTGTACGAAGGGAAAGCATTGTCTTCGGCAGTATACAGGTCTGAATTATGGGGGTTTGAGAACACCATTGACCTGGTTAGATCTGAGAATAAGTTCCTTAGAGTTCTGGTTTCTCTTCCAGCCTCCACCCCTTTAAAGCCCCTCTGTCAGGAAAAGGGTAAACGCTTGATTAAAGACATAGTATATCTTTGCCCTCCATTATTTTGGGTATGTTTAAGAAGGACGCCTTTGACAGCCAAATTATGCAGCAGCCTTCGACGAACTCATTAAATTGAACACCTGTAATAAGATCAAGTGGATAAGCAAACTTAGGCAGCTTGTCTCAAATATAGGGTTGAGCGAAACGTGGGCCAGCCAGTGCCCGCCACCCAAACAAACAATTAAGAAAGTATATTTGGAATGGGTGCAGGCGGAGGAGTTACATAGTTCCAAATGGGGGCCCCTTACTGAGCAGCTTCTGGAGCACAAACCTGTTAGGAAGCTCGAACCATTTCTCGACTTCATTCAAAATCCCAGAGACAGGACACTCTATATAAAGCTGAGGTTTGGAACCCTCCCGATTAATGAAATCACAGCAGGCTGGAACAAGTGTAATTCTACATCTGTTCCCTGCCCAGGGAGTACAGCTCCCACGGAGTCACTAGCCCATTTTCTTTTTGCATGTAAAGCATATAGGGTGGCGAGAAGAATATGGCTGAAGCCAATCTGCAAAGAGCTGGGTTTTAGGCACCACAGGATGGCTCAACGTATCTTAGCATCTGCTACTACGTCCTTAGTCATTGTCTGCGGGGTAGCAAAGTACCTGGGTAGTGCTTGGCAAAACCGTACAAAGTTGTTAAAGAAAAACATGAGTTAGGAGCTAGCGGGTCCACTCAGATTGCTGTTCCTCGAGTGTACTGTAGCGGCACTTTAGGTTTTTACTGTACATATTCTTTTTATTGCATTTTATTGTCCTGTATATTGGTTGTATGTATAAATGGATTGTTTTTATGATTGGAGGATGTACATACTTTTATGATAACATTTTTATTGAATAAAGTACATACAACAACAACACTTCTAGGTGGACTGCTGAAGATGACTGTGATCCAATGTTCTTTTTGCGTTTACCAGGGCCCCCAACTGAGGGGCGCTTCCTCTTAGCGCCTTCTGGGCCCCACCCTTTGCCAGGGGTCATGTCAGGGGCTGACCTAAAAATTGGAGACTGGGCACCAACCCGTGTGACAACAACTGGTGTAAGGGGGACGATACCCCGGCCTGGTCTTGAGGCATATCTTGAGGTATGTCCACCAAGCCTACTTGAGGGGACTGAGTATGGGAACCAGCATCTGGAGCAACAGAAGAAACCCCTAGGGAAGGGTGGGAAGGTGAGCGAAATAATTGTCTAATAGCCAGTTCAAACTCCTTGTCCAGAACGCCAGCAGCATGCTGCAAAAAAGCATCCTATCTATGACTTTTATGGGTTTTTTCCATTTATAAAACCGAATAAAGTTTGTTGAATCCCCTAGTGTTTAGAAGAAACATAGATTAGACAGTACTGGACCTTAAAGTAAGCCTTTTCTGCCTGCTATTACTGCATTTGGTGAGCCAAGTTTACACAGGAAGTAACTTGATTGCTATGAAATAAAATCTTAGGCATCGCTATCACCTTATTATACCTTTAGGGCCCGATGTAGGTAATCTCAATTTTCCGATTCTTAAATACCGAATTTTACCTATTCGGTATTTAAGAATCGGTAAATATGATGTAGGGAAAAAATAGGTAAAATTTACCAATTCGGTAATATTCCTTATTACCGAATTGGTAATACCGATTCGGTAATGAGGAATACCTTCCCATTCATTCTTATGGGCCTGGAATGAATAGGAAGCCATTCACTATTACCGATTCAGTAAATACCGAATCGGTAATAGCGGGAGCATATTCAAGGGTGACAGGGTGTCACATTGACACCATGTTACACCCCTGAATCGTGCATGTGTGCACATGTGGCGCACATACATGCCCTAAGGGCATGTATGTCTGCCACATGGCACTTTGAAAAAAGCAAATAATTGCTTTTTTAAAGGTATTTGGTATTTACCACCAATTTGTAGCTGGTGGTAAATA